>NC_092231.1:52874696-52882599 GCF_036320965.1 Panulirus ornatus
CCATGTTGAACAGCTTCCTCAAGGTTTATAATTCTTTGTGTATTTAATAATAGAAGATTCAATGATATTTCTCGTGGTACTGGAATTAGAGTTAATAATGCCATCTCAGTTATTAACTCTAACTCAAGTACCACGAGAAATATCATTGAATCTTCTATTACTGAATACACAAAGAATTATGATCTTAATATTAGTGATTGTCTATACAAATTGGATAACTTTAATGTTGATAAAATGTGTAAACAATTCACCTTCTTGTCCACATAATAAGTTTATGATACGCTTGTTGTCTGTCTTGGACAATCACATGTTTACCATATGGCGTCCTAGCTACGTCTCTTCGTTGTATATCAACTGACTGTTATATTTCTCTCTTGTGTCTCCCCTGATGATGTGAGTTTTACACGAAAGTGCACTTGGGAATTTATCGTGTTTATTTTCCCCGTGGACTCATAAGAATATACTTGATCACGTGCAAAATTGCGATCCTTTTCAATATATATACACACACACACACACATATATATATATATATATATATATATATATATATATATATATATATATATATATATATATATATATATCCTTCAGTATGTTTACTTTCGATAATGAGGAACAGAAGAAGGAGCCAAGCAAGTAAATTTCGTCAAAGACATCTTTCTTTTCTAAACGCTGCCTCGCAAAGATTTTCGTTAATTCAAATTGAAGAAACAGACGAATTTTCTATTGTCTGGTTAGCTCAGTGGTAGAGCGTGAGTCTTACACACTTAAGGTCGTGGGTTCGAGACCCACACCAGACATAATTTTGGTCTTTTTCTTGTTTCATTTTGTCCGCATCACAAGTGTGCAACATTCAGTATGTTCGTCCAACGTTATAGTGAAGATCTTCACAATAAATTGTGGTTTTCGACCTTATCTGAAATGGTCAGGTCCACCAAGACGTCCTTGAAATCTTCCAGAAGCTTCTGGCGATCCTCCTCCAACTGCTGGGCACATCAGAGTTAACATGGGCCGGACATCGGTTGTGGAACGACTTAATCTGCTTCCGGTAGTTAGCAGGGATGATAATGAGGGCTCTGACCTCATACCAGGTCAGCTTAGTTCCAGTCTATTGCTTAGTTCCAGTCTATTGCTTAGTTCCAGTCTATTGCTTAGTTCCAGTCTATTGCAACGACAATAAAAAAGTAAAACTCAATTCTTCGTGGAAAATTGAGAGGAAAACACGACAGCAACATGGAGATTTACTGTGGTTATTTTGCCGGCTAGTCGGCAACGGTCGGTCAAACACTATTTTGCCGTGGTAATCTCAGTGCTTCATATAATACTAAGTCCAAAAAAATGTTCTTGGGGGCGTAGCTCAGTGGTAGAGCACTCGCTTGGCATGCGAGAGGACCCGGGTTCAAACCCCGGCGCTTCCATTTTTGTTATTTGGGAAATTCATTGTTTTCAGTCTTATATATATATATATATATATATATATATATATATATATATATATATATATATATATATATATATATATATATATATATATATATATATATATATATATATATATATATATATATATATATATATATATATATATATATATATATACATATATCGTCCGATCAGTCAAGTTAAGCAACGTTGGGTCTGGTTAGTACTTGGATGGGTGACCGTCTGGGAACACCAGATGCTGTTATCCCTGGGGATAGGGAAGAAAGTATACTTGCCACGTATTTCCTGCGTGGCGTACAAGGCGACTAAAAGGGGAGGGAGCAGAAGGCCGGAAATCCTTTACTCTCATTTTCAATTTTTCAAAAGACGGAACAGAGAAGACATAAAGATATTGTAAAGATGTAACTAATATAAGATATAAGAATGAATGGAAGATACGGATGTAGCTGAAACAAGGGGTAATGAAGATAAAGGTTCAATGAAAATTATTCTGTAGTGAAGATAAATGTATATGTTAAAATTTTGTATTGAACATCAAGAAGTAATGATAATGATGAGAGTGTAGTGATGATGAGGGTTTAGTCGGGGAGTGGTGACAATTGCCTTTACAATGATACTAAGGAGGCAACACAATGAGGAACACAAACTTTCCAAAGCTACGTTCAAGTCAGACTTTGAACTAAGTTCGGTAAACAGAAGGATGATGTTAAGATGAGAGTGTAGTGAAGAAGAGTATAGTGATGATAAGGATATTGTCAAGATAGGTTGTAGTGAAGATACGAATGTAGTGAAGATACGAATGTAGTAGAGATGAGGGTTATTAAAGAGTAAAGTTTATTCAAAATGATTATGTAGTGAAGATAAGAACTACTTTTAGTGAACATCAGGGAGTGCAATGATGATGGTATGGTAGAAATAACGGTGTAGTGAAGAAGAGGGTATAGCGAAGATATATTTAGTGAAAATAAGCTATTAGCTTGAACTTACATTTTAGGTCAAAGGCATCACCAGTATACCCCGGCCAGCATTAAAGTTTATCCGTACACACAAACACACACACACACACACACACACACACACACACACACACACAGACACACACACACACACACACACACACACACACATAAGTACATATATATATATATATTTACACTGTACCAGAAGCGTTAACTAAAGCTCATTTGGTGAAATCGTGTTTCCTCACATTAAATGTTATCCCAGATATCAAAAATTCTTCTCTTTGGTCTTTCATTTTCTATGTTTTCCACTTGACTTTCTTCACTGGAAGTGATTTACCGTTCATGTTTTAGATTAAACTATATTTGTCAATTCACCAATTCCCTCTCCCATCTCATCATGACGCTTCTTATTGTTCTTTGATTTGAATCCTCAGTTTTCACCTCGCCTTCAACATAACCTCTGAATCTGTGAGTGTGTAATTACCTATTTTTACTGTGTGAGGAGAGAGGTCTACACTCGCCAGGCCAAATCTCTAGAACATTCTGTACTATTATACAACTTGTAAGATTTATGTATAGTGTCTGCCTTAACCATGACCTCATTCTTCTTATTCCATTCATCAACCACTCCTCTATGAACTTTGAAATTACTTCTCTGAATATATTTGAACAATATTGCCCTAATTTCATGCTATGTTCTCTAGGTTTGTGTGTGTGTGTGTGTGTGTGTGTGTGTGTGTGCGTGTGTGTGTGTGTGTGTGTGTATGTGTGTGTGTGTTCTCAGAAAGTAACTATTATTCAACAATGATTTCCCAAAAGCCATTTACCTCATATCCTTTTATTTCGATGCTGGAAAATGGCTAAATTTTCGTCAAAGTGTTTTTTGTCTTATTAGTATTTATAATGATTTAATGATTCAAAAAGTATTGGTATTTCGAAACTATTTACATCCTTCAACATCTCTAGCCATCTTCACTACACTCTTAACACCATTGGCCATCCTGACTATCTCTTCGACACCTTTAGATTTCATCAAATAATGATCGCAACAAAACTAAATGAATCCGTTTACATATCCAGATTTGTATGGGATTTAATCTGGATAGATCTGGTTATGTGACGTCACACGACCCAGGGGTATATAAGGCCGGCGGCGAGAGAAGTGTAATCATTTGAGGATGGGAGTCCGTACCGACAACATCTCTTCTCACACTCTCCAGCAAGAAGAAAATTTGGTAAGTGCACCTCAGGCCGGAATCAAAATGAGCGTTCCAGTTGTAAAGTTGACCCAGAAGGATGTAAATGACCTGGTGGTCATGAGAGAGGTGGGTCGGGGAGGCAACGCCAAGATTGAAACGGTGTTGTTCCGTGGATCGTGTTGCGTCATCAAAAGCCTTCTGGACGGAGTGAGTTGGAAAAGTCTTATGGATGAAGCCGACATTCACAGGAGACTGGCTGGGGCTGGAGGAGCCCCTCTACTTCGAGCAGTGTGCCGCAACCCCCCATTGATCATCTTAAGCCACACTGGCCAGCCTTATGATAAGTTCATGAGAACATGTCGGTCGGACGAGGAACTGGTCGAGTCCGCCATCATGGTCGCTCGTCGGCTGATGGAAATCCATAAGAAAAACATTGTCCATAATGACGTCAAGGTCGAGAATGTGACGGTGACGATGGGTGAGAAGCCAGAGTTTCACATCATCGACTTCGGCTTGAGCGTTAAGAAGGGAAGCTGCGTTGAGTACAATGTTCCTGACCTGTGGTTGGCCCCTGAGGTCAGGGAGCGCAAGCCGGTCTCCCCAGCCAGTGACGTCTTCTCTTTTGGGCATCTAATGAGGCACGTGTCCATCCTGGTCAGGAAGCAGGGTGTGCGGGAAAGCCTCCAGGATCTTTACCAAACAACGACTCACAGCGACCCCTCAGAGAGACCAGCTCTGCCACTTATTATTGGTGAGCTGAAGAAGGTGATGAGGTCAGTCCGCCGGAGGCGTACCAGAGGAGGGGGCCAACGGAACCAGAGGAAGGGCAGGAAATGAGGTGCCCTTCCTCAACTATCTACCTCACAATAAGAACTTTGTTTTAGAGGAAATTATTATTTTTACATATCTTAAAACGGGAAAGACCTTTATTTTAGAGGAAATTACTATTTTTACATATCTTAAAACGGGAAAGACCTTTATTTTAGAGGAAATTAAAATATTTATTAAAAACGGAAAAAAATTATGGAACTCGACATGCAACTACCTCCTCGTGGTGAGTTCTGGGTGATAAGAGATCAAACATCTCTTATCAGCTAAGAGTTGCATACAAACGTATTTCCTGATAAGTAAAAGACAACTGGATAATGTTCTTATGATCTTAAATATTCTTAGAGTCTAGCTAGTGTTATCTTGGAGGTCTTCTATCCCCTACAGCTCGGGCTGGGCCCAGACTGCATCATGGACAACGATAAATGATCTTAGCCTAGCTATAATGGACAACGATAAATGATCTTAGCCTAGCTATAATGGACAGCGATAAATGATTTAGCATAACTATAATGGACAACGCTAAATGATCTTAGCCTAGCCATCAAGGCCCATTTTCAGTCGTCCATCATAAATTTGCAAGTTATTCTAATATTATTAGTAGTTTGAACCTTATAAAAGACTGACTTGGTTCAGTTGTATGTTTTCATACAAGAACAAATTGAAGTGTCCCAAGCATTTTGAAATGGCATTTGTACTACTTAACTCTCGATGTTAGTGAAAACATGTGAGATAACCACGACTGAGCAGCTTTCCTGTGTGCTATGAATTTTTGACCTTCCTTTTTCCTCTCTCTCTCTCTCTCTCTCTCTCTCTCTCTCTCTCTCTCTCTCTCTCTCTCTCTCTCTCTCTCTCTCTCTCTCTCTCTCTCTCTCTCATCAAAATATCCGAAATTATGAAATTCAATGAAGCCAAACTTCTGAATAACTTGTTTGTCTTGTAAAGTAGATCGTAGGTTTTTTTGATATATATATGTATATATATATATATATATATATATATATATATATATATATATATATATATATATATATATATATATATATATATACATATATATATATATATATATATATATGTATATATATATATATATATATATATATATATATATATATATATATATATATTCTTTCTTTTCTTTCATACTATTCGCCATTTCCTGCATTAGCAAGGTAGCGTTAGGAACAGAGGACTGGGCCTTTGAGGGAATATCCTCACCTGGCCCCCTTATCTGTTCCTTCTTTTGGAAAATTAAAAAAAAAAAAAAAAAAACGAGAGGGGAAGATTTCCAGCCACCCGCTCCATATATATATATATATATATATATATATATATATATATATATATATATATATATATATATATATATATTTTCCTTTTTTTGCTTTGTCGCTGTCTCCCGCGTTTGCGAGGTAGCGCAAGGAAACAGACGAAAGAAATGGCCCAACCTACCCCCATACACATGTATATACATACACGTCCACACACGCAAATATACATACCTACACAGCTTTCCATGGTTTACCCCAGACGCTTCACATGCCCTGATTCAATCCACTGACAGCACGTCAACCCCGGTATACCACATCGATCCAATTCACTCTATTCCTTGCCCTCCTTTCACCCTTCTGCATGTTCAGGCCCCGATCACACAAAATCTTTTTCACTCCATCTTTCCACCTCCAATTTGGTCTCCCACTTCTCCTCGTTCCCTCCACCTCCGACACATATATCCTCTTGGTCAATCTTTCCTCACTCATTCTCTCCATGTGCCCAAACCATTTCAAAACACCCTCTTCTGCTCTCTCAACCACGCTCTTTTTATTTCCACACATCTCTCTTACCCTTACGTTACTCACTCGATCAAACCACCTCACACCACACATTGTCCTCAAACATCTCATTTCCAGCACATCCACCCTCCTGCGCACAACTCTATCCATAGCCCAATCCTCGCAACCATACAAAATTGTTGGAACCACTATTCCTTCAAACATACCCATTTTTGCTTTCCGAGATAATGTTCTCGACTTCCACACATTCTTCAAGGCTCCCAGGATTTTCGCCCCCTCCCCCACCCTATGATCCACTTCCGCTTCCATGGTTCCATCCGCTGCCAGATCCACTCCCAGATATCTAAAACACTTTACTTCCTCCAGTTTTTCTCCCTTCAAACTTACCTCCCAATTGACTTGACCCTCAACCCTACTGTACCTAATAACCTTGCTCTTATTCACATTTACTCTTAACTTTCTTCTTTCACACACTTTACCAAACTCAGTCACCAGCTTCTGCAGTTTCTCACATGAATCAGACATATATATATATATATATATATATATATATATATATATATATATATATATATATATATATATATATATATATATATATATATATATATATATATATATATATTCTATTTATTCATTTTGCTTTGTCGCTGTCTCCCGCGTTAGCGAGGTAGCGCAAGGAAACAGACGAAAGAATGGTCCAACCCAACCACATACACATGTGTATACATAAACGTCCACACACAGTACATATACATATCTATACATCTCAATGTATACATATATATACACACACAGGCATATACATATATACCCATGTACGTAATTCATACTGTTTGCCTTTATTCATTCCCATCGCCACTCCGCCACACATGGAATAACAACACCCTCCCCCCTCATATGTGCGAGGTAGCGCTAGGAAAAGACAACAAAGGCCCCATTCGTTCACACTCAGTCTCAAGCTGTCATGTAATAATGCACATACATATATACATATATATATATATATATATATATATATATATATATATATATATATATATATATATATATATATATATATATATATATATACATATATATATATATATATATATATATATATATATATATATATATATATATATATATATATATATATATATATATATATATATATATATTTTGGGAAGTAAATATATAAAACCATTTTGGTGTCTCAGATTTTAGACATGAATCAAGGTATATTTACGCCACTGACTAAGATTATGACCTTCATTTCTTCCAGTAGATACAGTTTTACAGATAATGCAATTATCAATAAATGGACCACTCACGAGCTGAGGTAGTTCTAATGGAGCTTAAAATGTTGTGCTTCTACACAATGACAACAAATATGGATCACTCCCAATTGGTGGTTCAACTATGATGAGTGAACAGCAAGACACAATCGTCCTGGTCTTACACAAGATATCATACCACCATGACCAATGGTTAATGTGTGTGGATCTTAAGATGGTGACTTTTTCTCCTGGTCAGCAGAGTGGGTACAACAAGTAGCCCTGCTTTATCTGTCTCTGGGATAGTAGAGCTGAGGATGAGCACTGGCTGAGAAAACAATGGTCTCTGAGAGAAAACATGTTGGTTGGAGACAAGAATATAATGGCAGAACCCTTGTTTGACGGATAAGATC
>NC_092231.1:52882699-52943748 GCF_036320965.1 Panulirus ornatus
AGTGGCAAGTGTTATGTGTTTCTGTGTCCTTGATAACCACTTGATGTGACTCATTCAGAAAGGTCCAAAAACGCCAGGTGTGAAGATATACAAAGGATATATAGAACGGTTTGTACATACGTACGTTACGTAGTGTGAGTATCTTGACTGATAGAAAGTATTGAAAGCGGCAGGATGTAGTGAGATATTGTATTGTGCTTCGTTACAAGACTGGCGGGCGACTCCGTCCTCTTCGTGCTGTGCCACACACAGTTGGTGATTGTCGGGATGTGTAGCCATAATGTTTGATGTTATGACCATTAGTGATAACATCATGTGATGTTTACTATCACAACATCGGCTTCTCCTCCTCCTCCAGGAGAGTGGCAATCAGGTGGCGGTTATTGTGGTAGCCGGCATGTGCAATTGTAAGATTTCAAGCAACATTGTGAAAATGGGACACATTATAAAGAGTTCCAATTAATTTCTCTAATTCTTCCCCAATTCATGTGGACCTGCAACACTGAAAATGTTGAAATACTGCTGGTGTAGAGGGAGGGAGAGGCAGGCCTGGGATGAGAGTGAGGCTTTGTAGGAGAGAAAGGCTCGGGATGAGAGAGGCTGAACACAAGATGTTTGGCAGGAGAGTGAGGCTTTGAAGGAGAGAGAGGCTTGGGTTGGGTGAGGTTATAAAGAGAGGCTTGGGAGGGAGGAACTGTAAACCTTTGAATGGGAAAAAAGTTTGTGATGAGAGAGGCTGATCATGAGAGAGAGGCTTGGGATGGGAGATGCTGGACACCAGAGTTTGGGAGGGGACTGAAGTTGTAAAAGAGAGATCTCTCATAAGCGAGGCTGGACACGAGAGATATACTTGGAATGTGAGAAAAAGTAGTGAAGTAGAGAGAAGCTTGGGATGAGAAAAGCTTGAGGCAAGAGAGGCGTGGGAGGAGAGTGAGGGTGAGTGTGGCAGAAAGGTTTGTTTGAGAGAGGCTGGACACCAGAGCAAGACTTAGGTTGAAAGTTAGACTTGAAAGAAAGAGAAAGGCGTGATGAGAGCGAGGCTGGACGTGAGAAAAGCTTAGAATGAAAACGATATTGGTAAGATGAGAGAGGGGCTGGTCTTGAGAAAGAAGCCTGGGTTGAGGGTTAAGTTGGATACGAGAGAGAGGATCGAGATGAGACAGAGGCTGTGGAGAAGCGAGAAGCTTGGGATGAGAAAGGTTGGACAAGGAAGAGGTTTGAGAGCAGAGTGAGGCTGTGAAGGAGAGTGGGGCTTGGTATGAAGATGGCTTGACACGAGAGAGAGACTTGGGATTAAGGTGATGTTGGGAGCAAGGTGCGGGGCGGGTGGGGGGGGATAAGAGTTAGGCTGGATATGAGAGAGAGGATTGGGATGAGAGTGAGGCTGTGAATGATCTAGAGGATCAAAGAGAGAAAAGCTGAACAAGAGAGGAAGGTTTAGGGCAAAAGAGTTGACACGAGAGATATGCTAAGGATGTAGCCAGGCCAGACGCGAGAAAGGCTTGGAGTTATATAGATACCACACAGCCAGGTGGTCTGGCCTTAACACTATTCAACAAAATGTATTGCCCTTAACAGCAGTAGAAGAAACAAAGTACAAAGCAAAGGCTCCCTCCCCACCCTTCACTCCCTCCGGCAACACTCAGCACGGAAAACAGGTAGAAAAAATACCTTGCAGAATTAATATGCCTGAAGGAAATGTTTACATGAAGGTCATAAAGTAGAATGAACATGAATATATCATGCATCCCATCACCAAGGACATGCATCCCTTCACTTTCTGTTATCAAGACAATAGTAAGGATAAACTTAAGCTCCAGCCTCCCGACTTACCATGACTATATTATTCCTAATGTTGAAGAATGATATTAGAAATCTTACTTACTCTCACAAAGCAGGTGACATGGGTTAATCAATGTTGGTATGTTACCTGGCCAGGGAGAGATCACTGGTTGAGAAGGTAGCATGATATACCACTGCGTTATGATAACTGATTAACTGAATTATTCCATAGTGGAGAGAGAGAGAGAGAGAGAGAGAGAGAGAGAGAGAGAGAGAGAGAGAGAGAGAGAGAGAGAGAGAGAGAGAGAGAGAGAGAGAGAGAACCTACCTACGAGTATTTACGGTCACAAAAAAATACTTAAAACAAAGGCCCCACCGGGAATCGAACCCGGACCAACTGTTTATGAGGCAGATGTGCTAACCACTATACCACGGAGCCACTCGTCAGTGGCGGAAAAATCTCTTATACATTAACAAACGTGACTGAGGACTTAAAGAATCTGGTACAAATATAATGGTTATTATGATGAATGAATTGTTTATGATGAATATGTATTGTGTTGCATTATAATGATTGTTCATAACCAAGATCTTTAAACCTGAATCCTTAAGATTATATAAGAAATGATAAACACGTGTTAAGAACATAAACATTTATGATTATAAAGAATAGAATGCATTATCATGTGGGTATCTAACTGAAAATGCAGTACAAGGAGCTAGTTTAAGGCAGGAGTATGTCATCTTTTAACAAAATTTTTACCTCTACGTCCTTTATCTTTTATCATAATTTCTTATGTTTACTATCAAGAAATGCCTTTTATCTAACATAAAAATTCTGTATAGGTATTTGATTACTGTTCTCTAATGACGCATTGAATAACTCTTCGTTAGTGAAGTTCATTTCGTGTAATAGATCGTGTATTACAAAGCTGTGTCTATCCACACAAGTGTTATACATCCCGGGTAACGATATATTCCAGAGATAACGTACATATAACATATGTAAGTCTTCTATAGATATTCATAAAAAAATTTCCTGAGTGACAATACCTAAGACTTTCGTATTAAAGTTGATCAGTTGTAAGTGATCAAGCATTACAAAGGTGTGTCCATTACCACAGGTGCTACTGATCCCGGGTAAAGGTATTTCACCATCTTTGTATCTTTAACCTTTCTAGTTATAGATGTTTCATCCCTGATTCCATCCTCACAATGGATGTATGTGGTTTGTGTTGTCTTAACATATCATTAGTCAGTTGAAGTGGAGAACATGCTTCTGAGCCTAGCCACTCTACTCTGTCTTCCACATGCTATTCAAGAGGTGTTACCGGATTCCGCCTATAAGTGTTTACGCCGGGGGTAACAACTAACCTCCGGACGACTTCTTCTTTTTACTTTTGATGATTTGAAAAATTTATGAATCACATTTGGTTATATGATGTCAATAAGATTGTTGGAAATTGTATATGATAATCTTTATCTGTCATTTGATGAACTTTAATTCATCAAAGATAAAGTTTATGAATAATGATTGTTTATCTCTCGTTGTTACTGATGTAAGTTTTTTTATCTAATGAAATACTTTCATTTGACTCATAAAGGATATTCTTAAGAAAAACGTAAATAATTTGTCATTAGTTCTCATCACACAAAATAAAAGTCTGTTTTTTCAAAGTTTTCTCAGAGGATGATGCTAACATTTTGAAGAGTAGAAACTCATAACTTAGATTCCTTGAACCTTCTGTTAATAATAATTACATTACTTTTCTCTAAACAATACTTTTTTCAGTGTGTAAAACCCGGATAAAAAGCCTGCAACAAAAATAATGATGCAATTATCTTTATGTTATTGAAGATATTACTAATTTCTACACGTAAAACATTAATCTGCAAAATAGAAATCTTTATGTTAGATATGTTAATCTTAACGATATAACGTTATATATATTTCTGTACCCTGTGCTCCAGAGAGAGAGAGAGAGAGAGAGAGAGAGAGAGAGAGAGAGAGAGAGAGAGAGAGAGAGAGAGAGAGAGAGTATGTTAACCGTCACACTCCAGTATTTCTGGAAGCGTCAGTCAGAAGTAAACGTGTTTTCGTCACACAAGACAACGTGATCCCAGAAGCCAGTATCTTTATCACAATATTCAGGTTTATATTCCCTTCTCTTCTCCATCTTTAAGTCACTCAGAAGCTGGTGTATTTGTGCGTGTGTGTCTGTGTGTATGTATGTGTGTGTGTGTGTGTGTGTGTGTGTGTGTGTGTGTGTGTGTGTGTGTGGGGCTGTGTCAGTCCTTGGAGTGAAGTGTGTTTTCGGACAGTGTGAGTGAGGGACGCATCATCATCATCAGAGATGAATCATTATGCCAATAATTAGGGCTAGGCTAACCTGACCTCAGGTCTCATCACAACACGGTATGGCGTAGTGGTGGTCTGTGTTTAATATTAGTATACTGAACTGATGGTACTGGTGAGTAATGGGCAAATGGGGGAAATTTCTCTTAACTTAGTGTGAAAATAAAAAATAAACAAAACTAAATACCAGACGAGGATAACAATATATACACACAACAAATTTCCCGTAACACAAAGATGAAACTAACCAAAGATGTTGCCCATGTACTATGTGATATGAAAATATCACACAAAAACAATAAAATACAAAGAAGAAAATGCAAGGCTAAGATAATATAAGCAAAGAAAAAAAGAAAGAGAACTAGAGAATATTGATGTTCTCATACATGAAAATGACATATAGACTAGGCTGTCCATCCAACAACAGATTAACATGTAAGAGGAAATTAAAATCATAAATTTTACACCTTACATAATTAGATAAAAGACCAAAAAAATGATGTATGAAATTATGTAGTTAACGACGCCAGTAGAACTAGCACTAACATTCAAAATTATAATAATCTATGGAAATATAAAATAAGACATCAAATAATGTTGCAGCAAAACAAGGATGGGATAAATCTAAGACAAATAGATAACAAACAACCACATTTGTCTACAAACTCAACAAAGACAAAGGCGAAGGTTTTAGATATCAAGAAGTACATACCATATTTCCCCAATACCTACAGTTTTGTAATTAAAGGAAAAATATTCTTGAGCTTACTTATTGACGAGTCACTTATGCTAATTAACCTTGTTTTCAAGCTCATTATTGTTAGAGTATTTCCCATCATCTCTTATCTGCATAATCACTTCATCAGGATCATTAGGCTTACGTGGACCAATTACAGGTTATGTATGTAAATATGTTGCTTTAATGTTAAAGAATGAAATATGTCCTGGTTGATATGGCATGAATGTTGATGAAACCGTCCAGTTGATTTGGTCCCTAACATTGTGTTTAATGTTACCTATATATGTTATTGTTCATAGATGTCTCAAGTCGTCCGTACAATACTTCATCCTTGGGAAAAACATTAAAAAACAAGTTTTAGATTATTTTCTTCTTTTTTTAAACTGAAAACTCACTGTAAAGTTTTCGTCAACAAACAGACAGCCAGACAGCGCAAGGGTAATTAGTACCACCAGCTGTTGACAACGCGCACAATTAAAGCAGTCATTACTCACGCGAGATTACTCCTGCTTTCCTGTCTTTCTTATATAGTCTTTGTACAACTACACACACACACACACACACACACACACACACACACACACACACACCATTATATTTCCACTACAAGCTACATTACACTCTCCACTAGAGGCAATTCTGCCCAGTGTACACCCTCTATGGCTACCTGCCATCATCACTATGTTGGTGTTTCATCTTCATTACGCTAGTGCTTCAACTTCACTATGTTAATGTATCATCTAGGATATCAGATCAATGAGGAAACGCTAGTCTACTATATTTTTGTGTGGCTTCACTATATTTTTGCAAGTGCTGGTCTATGAAAGTTTACTTCGTCAAGTAAATCACTCATCTCACCAGATCGCAGAAATGACTCACGTCCGCGCTGCCCATCGGTACCCTGGCAAGGAATCCTTCCTTGAATTTTTCGAGGCTCACATCCAGCAAACCGGGGCTGTTAAAGATTGTATAAGCCGAACTGAGCTATATTTGCGATACTGTGAATTCTGCGAAGGGTTCGGGTACGAGAAAGCTGCCGTCCTGAACGTCGGGAGAACACTGGGACGGTGGGGCATCAAGGCAGATCGCAGACTTGGAGGACGCAACGGCCGCCACCAGGAGTACGCCTACACCAGAATTGCCTGGTTGTCCAGCAGTGAGGGCCTGCCCCAGGGAGGAAAGCGGTGCCTTCCAGAAAGCCAAAGGCCTTCCAGGAAGAGATCACATCTGGATATCGAACCCGTGCACGAGAGAGTAGTGGTGAAGATCCAGACTCGGCATCAAGATGATGATGACCTGTGCGAAGGCGGACCCAGCGAGGAAACTGGTGTAGTTGACACAGGAGCAGCCGCCATCCCCATCAATGTTTCTTTGGCTCCCACCAAACAACGGGGCAAAGTGATGCCTACCACTGAATTGGTGACCTTGATCCCCTACTTCTATGGGGATGAATCAGGCCTGGTGGATCCCGACGTACTCGTACTGGTCGTCGATGAAGACCCTGATGTGTCCGTCGCTGCGACTGGAGGATCTGCAGCACCTGCAGCAGCAGCCGACCCTAAAGCTGAAGCGGCCGTGTTGAAGATTAAAGTCCACACCACCAACATTCATCCCTGAAATTCCTTGAACCTTAAGTTCCCGTCCCTGAGATTGGAGAAGCTGCTCCTCCTCCAGCAGTCGACCCTGTTATACCCGGTCCTCAGAAGACATTTCCTATGGCAAAAGTTCTCATTCAGTTGCAAATTATTGGCAAACTATTTTACGGATGAAGCGGTTATCATAAAGGATTAAATCCTTAGGAAAAGTTCCTACTATTTATGAGTCCTATCTAGTGGGGTGAAAAAAAAATTAAAAATAAAAAGAATACATCCATTCTGTTAGGTGCCAAAAACATGGCACAAATGGACCCTAAGTCGAACTGCTGACCTCCTAGTGGTAGGGTCCGGGCAACTTTGAGGGAACATTAACCTTCAAAGGCTAACAGCAGTCGCACAAAAACAATAAAGATTAATCATTATTAGTCATTTACAATAATCATAGACGATGGTTATAGCCTCGCCCATTTATCATCTCATTCGCTGTGAAGGAAATCATAGGCGACTCTGATTGCACCTACATCTATCAGTTTACTTATTTATTCAATCATCTATCTATCTGTCTATCGTCCTTGTTTGAAGATTTTCTGTATCATGTAAATCTCAGCCATTGAAATGTCCTGAGATTAATGTCGAAGTGAATGAATGAATTCTAGTTTGGATTGGAATACTTAGCCCCGTTTTTGCACTTTCCTTCACCATTTGTCCACCATTCATTCCCCTTAAGAATCTAGGAACTAACTTCAGAGTTGCATTACAAACATAAGAAACATGTCACCAACTCACTGTTTTGTTGACATTTCTAACTATATTACATCTGTCAGTTTCTAACTGCGATCATCGGATGATTATCTTTATATATTTTGCTGCTGTTCAAGTTCCTTCACGAGAATAATAAACCAGACCTTGTTTTCATCATGTAACATAGAGTTCAAGAAGAAAGTCTATATATGAAAAAAATCCAATGGCATAAATTCAATTAATTAGATTACACGTAGAATATTCGCCCTTCTTGACCAACACCATTTCAGAAGTAATGGTTGCTCGAACATCGGCAGTTGAGACGAAGAAAGAAAAACAAAAATATGTTCAGTAAAACTATATTAGTACAAAGACAATGTATCGTATGTACCGATATGAAAGATGATATATAGTCTGTACTAATATCCAAGACAATATAGGCAGCAAGTATGAATTATGTACATGTGAAGGTATATATTGGATTACGTGTTAATTGACAGGCGTGCGAAAGAGAGACTTTTGGATGTTAATGTGCTGAGAGGTGCAACTGGAGGGATGTCTGATCATTATCTTGTGGAGGCTAAGGTGAAGATTTGTATGGGTTTTCAGAAAAGAAGAGTGAATGTTGGGGTGAAGAGGGTGGTGAGAGTAAGTGAGCTTGAGAAGGAGACCTGTGTGAGGAAGTACCAGGAGAGACTGAGTACAGAATGGAAAAAGGTGAGAACAATGGAAGCAAGGGGAGTGGGGGAGGAATGGGATGTATTTAGGGAATCAGTGATGGATTGCGCAAAAGATGCTTGTGGCATGAGAAGAGTGGGAGGTGGGTTATTAGAAAGGGTAGTGAGTGGTGGGATGAAGAAGTAAGAGTATTAGTGAAAGAGAAGAGAGAGGCATTTGGACGATTTTTGAAGGGAAAAATTGCAATTGAGTGGGAGATGTATAAAAGAAAGAGACAGGAGGTCAAGAGAAAGGTGCAAGAGGTGAAAAAAAGGGGCAAATGAGAGTTGGGGTGAGAGAGTATCATTAAATTTTAGGGAGAATAAAAAGATGTTCTGGAAGGAGGTAAATAAAGTGCGTAAGACAAGGGAGCAAATGGGAACTTCAGTGAAGGGCGCAAATGGGGAGGTGATAACAAGTAGTGGTGATGTGAGAAGGAGATGGAGTGAGTATTTTGAAGGTTTGTTGAATGTGTTTGATGATAGAGTAGCAGATATAGGGTGTTTTGGTCGAGGTGGTGTGCAAAGTGAGAGGGTTAGGGAAAATGATTTGGTAAACAGAGAAGAGGTAGTGAAAGCTTTGCGGAAGATGAAAGCCGGCAAGACAGCAGGTTTGGATGGTATTGCAGTGGAATTTATTAAAAAAGGGGGTGACTGTATTGTTGACTGGTTGGTAAGGTTATTTAATGTATGTATGACTCATGGTGAGGTGCCTGAGGATTGGCGGAATGCGTGCATAGTGCCATTGTACAAAGGCAAAGGGGATAAGAGTGAGTGCTCAAATTACAGAGGTATAAGTTTGTTGAGTATTCCTGGTAAATTATATGGGAGGGTATTGATTGAGAGGGTAAAGGCATGTACAGAGCATCAGATTGGGGAAGAGCAGTGTGGTTTCAGAGGTGGTAGAGGATGTGTGGATCAGGTGTTTGCTTTGAAGAATGTATGTGAGAAATACTTAGAAAAGCAAATGGATTTGTATGTAGCATTTATGGATCTGGAGAAGGCATATGATAGAGTTGATAGAGATGCTCTGTGGAAGGTATTAAGAATATATGGTGTGGGAGGAAAGTTGTTAGAAGCAGTGAAAAGTTTTTATCGAGGATGTAAGGCATGTGTACGTGTAGGAAGAGAGGAAAGTGATTGGTTCTCAGTGAATGTAGGTTTGCGGCAGGGGTGTGTGATGTCTCCATGGTTGTTTAATTTGTTTATGGATGGGGTTGTTAGGGAGGTAAATGCAAGAGTTTTGGAAAGAGGGGCAAGAATGAAGTCTGTTGGGGATGAGAGAGCTTGGGAAGTGAGTCAGTTGTTGTTCGCTGATGATACAGCGCTGGTGGCTGATTCATGTGAGAAACTGCAGAAGCTGGTGACTGAGTTTGGTAAAGTGTGTGGAAGAAGAAAGTTAAGAGTAAATGTGAATAAGAGCAAGGTTATTAGGTACAGTAGGGTTGAGGGTCAAGTCAATTGGGAGGTGAGTTTGAATGGAGAAAAACTGGAGGAAGTGAAGTGTTTTAGATATCTGGGAGTGGATCTGTCAGCGGATGGAACCATGGAAGCGGAAGTGGATCATAGGGTGGGGGAGGGGGCGAAAATTCTGGGGGCCTTGAAGAATGTGTGGAAGTCGAGAACATTATCTCGGAAAGCAAAAATGGGTATGTTTGAAGGAATAGTGGTTCCAACAATGTTGTATGGTTGCGAGGCGTGGACTATGGATAGAGTTGTGCGCAGGAGGATGGATGTGCAGGAAATGAGATGTTTGAGGACAATGTGTGGTGTGAGGTGGTTTGATCGAGTGAGTAACGTAAGGGTAAGAGAGATGTGTGGAAATAAAAAGAGCGTGGTTGAGAGAGCAGAAGAGGGTGTTTTGAAGTGGTTTGGGCACATGGAGAGGATGAGTGAGGAAAGATTGACCAAGAGGATATATGTGTCGGAGGTGGAGGGAGCAAGGAGAAGAGGGAGACCAAATTGGAGGTGGAAAGATGGAGTGAAAAAGATTTTGTGTGATCGGGGCCTGAACATGCAGGAGGGTGAAAGGAGGGCAAGGAATAGAGTGAATTGGAGCGATGTGGTATACCGGGGTTGACGTGCTGTCAGTGGATTGAATCAAGGCACGTGAAGCGTCTGGGGTAAACCATGGAAAGCTGTGTAGGTATGTATATTTGCGTGTGTGGACGTATGTATATACATGTGTATGGGGGGGGGCCATTTCTTTCGTCTGTTTCCTTGCGCTACCTCGTAAACGCGGGAGACAGCGACCAAGTAAAAAGAAAAAAAAAAAAATATATATATATATATATATATATATATATATATATATATATATATATATATATATATATATATATATATATATATATATGTATATATATATATATATATATATATATATATATATATATATATATATATATATATATATATATATATATATATATATATATATATATATATATATATATGTATATATATATACATATATATATATATATATATATATATATATATATATATATATATATATATATATATATATATATATATATATATATATATATATATATATATATATATGTGGAAGAAGAAAGTTAAGAGTAAATGTGAATAAGAGCAAGGTTATTAGGTACAGTAGGGTTGAGGGTCAAGTCAATTGGGAGGTGAGTTTGAATGGAGAAAAACTGGAGGAAGTGAAGTGTTTTAGATATCTGGGAGTGGATCTGGCAGCGGATGGAACCATGGAAGCGGAAGTGGATCATAGGGTGGGTGAGGGGGCGAAAATTCTGGGGGCCTTGAAGAATGTGTGGAAATCGAGAACATTATCTCGGAAAGCAAAAATGGGTATGTTTGAAGGAATAGTGGTTCCAGCAATGTTGTATGGTTGCGAGGCGTGGGCTATGGATAGAGTTGTGCGCAGGAGGATGGATGTGCTGGAAATGAGATGTTTGAGGACAATGTGTGGTGTGAGGTGGTTTGATCGAGTGAGTAACGTAAGGGTAAGAGAGATGTGTGGAAATAAAAAGAGCGTGGTTGAGAGAGCAGAAGAGGGTGTTTTGAAGTGGTTTGGGCACATGGAGAGGATGAGTGAGGAAAGATTGACCAAGAGGATATATGTGTCGGAGGTGGAGGGAGCAAGGAGAAGAGGGAGACCAAATTGGAGGTGGAAAGATGGAGTGAAAAAGATTTTGTGTGATCGGGGCCTGAACATGCAGGAGGGTGAAAGGAGGGCAAGGAATAGAGTGAATTGGAGCGATGTGGTATACCGGGGTTGACGTGCTGTCAGTGGATTGAATGAAGGCATGTGAAGCGTCTGGGGTAAACCATGGAAAGCTGTGTAGGTATGTATATTTGCGTGTGTGGACGTATGTATATACATGTGTATGGGGGGGGGCATTTCTTTCGTCTGTTTCCTTGCGCTACCTCGTAATCGCGGGAGACAGCGACCAAGTAAAAAAACAAATATATATATATATATATATAATATATAATATATAATATATAATATATAATATATATAATATATATATATATATATATATATGTGTGGAAGAAGAAAGTTAAGAGTAAATGTGAATAAGAGCAAGGTTATTAGGTACAGTAGGGTTGAGGGTCAAGTCAATTGGGAGGTGAGTTTGAATGGAGAAAAACTGGAGGAAGTGAAGTGTTTTAGATATCTGGGAGTGGATCTGGCAGCGGATGGAACCATGGAAGCGGAAGTGGATCATAGGGTGGGTGAGGGTGCGAAAATTCTGGGGGCCTTGAAGAATGTGTGGAAGTCGAGAACATTATCTCGGAAAGCAAAAATGGGTATGTTTGAAGGAATAGTGGTTCCAACAATGTTGTATGGTTGCGAGGCGTGGGCTATGGATAGAGTTGTGCGCAGGAGGATGGATGTGCTGGAAATTAGATGTTTGAGGACAATGTGTGGTGTGAGGTGGTTTGATCGAGTGAGTAACGTAAGGGTAAGAGAGATGTGTGGAAATAAAAAGAGCGTGGTTGAGAGAGCAGAAGAGGGTGTTTTGAAGTGGTTTGGGCACATGGAGAGGATGAGTGAGGAAACATTGACCAAGAGGATATATGTGTCGGAGGTGGAGGGAGCAAGGAGAAGAGGGAGACCAAATTGGAGGTGGAAAGATGGAGTGAAAAAGATTTTGTGTGATCGGGGCCTGAACATGCAGGAGGGTGAAAGGAGGGCAAGGAATAGAGTGAATTGGAGCGATGTGGTATACCGGGGTTGACGTGCTGTCAGTGGATTGAATCAAGGCATGTGAAGCGTCTGGGGTAAACCATGGAAAGCTGTGTAGGTATGTATATTTGCGTGTGTGGACGTATGTATATACATGTGTATGGGGGGGGGGGTTGGGCCATTTCTTTCGTCTGTTTCCTTGCGCTACCTCGCAAACGCGGGAGACAGCGACAAAGTATAAAAAAAATATATATATATATATATATATATATATATATATATATATATATATATATATATATATATATATATATATATATATATATACATATACATATACAGCTCAGATTTGGGTGTATAAATGTGTGTTGATGTAACCAAGATGAAAAAAAAGGAGAGATAGGTAGTATGTGTAAATCCATTCCGCTTTAGGGAAAAGAAGGTTAAGAGATCCTATACAGGTATATAAAGTTATTGTAATGGCATCCCTTTAAGCTTAATATTTTAACTTCCTGTAACTAGTTCCAACAATTAAAACAATATTCAGCATTGTGATTTAAGTGACTGACTTTAGGATGAATTTGGATCTGTCAAAAATTGTATTTAGCAAATACTTCAAATTTCAATTGACCCGTTCTATATTTTTATTCATTTCATTTCAGTTTTATCACCTTTCTGTTACTGTTTAATATCAACAGTAGCCCGTCTACGTAGTTGGGGCTCTGAAGCAAAGGAAACTTTTTCTAGCCTAGGTGAGGGTAGTATCTAAACCAAACCTAAATGACCTTACCTTAGAAATATGTTCAGACAGTACCTTCTGAAAATATTTCTTAAGGTAAGGTCGTGGGGATTAGTTTAGCTGCTAACTAAACCTTGGCTAGAAAAAGTTTGTTTTAAAGCCACAACTAGTTGAAAGGCCTACTTTAAGTGGTGATATTGAAATTCATTTGCTCCAGTGTGCCCCTCCGTCCGTTTGTTTTATGTCCATCTAAAGACGCATACGTTCAATTTTTGATGTAGATTGATTTCCTATATTAGCTTCGTCTACGGAATTCTACATCTTCAGTTCAGCACACCAATGTGGTAATGAAGGGAAAGTCACCACATTTACAAGCCGAGTGCACGTAGCTTACCCCACCTTGTTAGAGAGAAAATTACCTGTATTTGAATCAATGTACGTGAACAGAGAAGACAAAATTTTACTATACATTTATTGTACAACTATATATAATTTAGATTACATACATTACCACATTTCCTGCACTTTCCATCACAAATTTGCTGCGGTTATAACCTTGTAGTTACCATTACCTTACAACCTTAAGGATGGTGGTCTACAACACCTCCAGAGTGATGGAGAGAACGAAAAGTTTCGTTTTACTCTTAAGACAAAAGAAATACGGTAATTCCACTTCACTACCACTAACTACTAGTTATTTTACTTGTTGATTTTCACGGCTAAGATTTTCATCCTCTGAGCGAAGACATACAATAATCGTCCTTATCTACTCTGAGCATTGGATATCCTCCTGATGATCAAGGTTGCTGTTTTGGTTGTCCGGTTCCCTTGTTACTGCTGCGCCTCACTGCACACCTTACATGAGTGCCTTCCACAGTATTAGGGACAGCTGCTGGGCCTCACTGTAGCTACTTCTGGGACGGTTGCCAATCTTTCTCGTATTCCCTCATGACCACAGCGCCAAACCGACTCCCGCCATCAGGCCGAGACGCACAAACATTTCTGACAAAATTGAGACAACCGCTTTCGCGTCAGTTTTGACACCAAGTGAATTTATACGACAATTACGTTCAAGATGCTTGGTTTTTCGTTCATGGATTGAACAGAAGCAACCAACGATGGTTGCTACTGCCCAATCCATGAAGTTCCCCCCACCACGGAAAGGTAACCAAGCTTCGGGGGGGATGGGTGTTTACCCTGACGCCAACGGAGAAACTCAATATAATATTTTTATTATAACTTTCCTTAATCTTGAAGAATGAATCAATCAGAGGGAACAATAGCCCCAGCCATATGAAGATTGGCTAACCGAATGTATATAGTTGTCAGTCCTTCTAACACTTGTATATTTTCGATCATTAGAGCATCCATCTATTCATCTCATATAAGTGTTGCTAGGACAGTTGTCTATTAGTGCAGAGATCTTTTCCTCGGTAAAGAAAGTGTAGCCGGACTCCGCCCTCATGAGGTTACTGCACGACATCAAAGATCACCCTTTGGTAGGCTGTGCTATAGGCAGCACAGCTCCATCAAAGATCTTACTCCATAAGTGAACTTATATAGATTCCTTTTTTAACATTTTGTCTTGTCTATAAGGAACTCATCAGTTCTTCTCCAGTGAAAGCAAAAAATCATCGAGAAATTCATTTGCTTCCTCAATATCAGGATCTTGTGGCTCTGTGTGGGGGACGGGGCTGGTGGGCTGTGTGTCTGGCTGTGTCTGGGGAGCGGGACTGGTGGTCTCTGTGACTTGCTGTGTCTGGGAAGCGGGACTGGTGGTCTCTGTGACTGGCTGTGTCTGGGGAGCGGGGCTGGTGGTCTCTGTGACTGGCTGTGTCTGGGGAGCGGGGCTGGTGGTCTCTGTGACTTGCTGTGTCTGGGAAGCGGGACTGGTGGTCTCTGTGACTTGCTGTGTCTGGGAAGCGGGGTTGGTGGTGTCTGTGACTGGCTGTGTCTGTAGATCAGGGGAAGTCTTGGGTATAAATTTCAATATACTGTGAGCGATATCGTCTCTCAACCGATTCCTCTCGATCTTCTCTTGCACTGCCTTCATGATACGTTTGGGCGGCTTTCTCCATTTTCTTTGCATTTCAGTTGGTGATCCTGCGCCATCGAGCCACATGATACCAGAATAGTATCGTTCCTGTTTCCCAACGGGTCCAATCTTGGTGTCACACATGATGCCGAGGGAACCCAAATGGCGGCCGATGTTTACGTTGGAAGCCACGGGCTCGTTATGTATCTTGCAGTAACTTTCATACCGTTGCTGCAGCTCTTTCCTGCTGATAAGGTACCGCTTCATAGTAATAGTCTTTCCCTTCATTTGAACGAAGGTATTCATGAAACTAACAAAGGAAGCCTTTCCTTTGTAATCTCGTTTGTAGTAACAGAAAGCCATTGAAGACGTGGATTGGGTAAGGCGAAGTTACACAGACTAACAAGACAGTCCTATAATCAATGGTCCTGTATCAGCACTGAACTCGAAATACGTCAGAACGACAATTTGAACCCAGGGCTGGAGGGCCAGTTGATGATATTCTCACGTCTTGCTCAACCAAGTAACCTCGGTTAGACCTTGTTTATATTTAAATATAGTAAAGCTAATATAGTGAAGTTAGATGATTCTATTTATAAGTAAGTTGCAATGTAGTTTATATAAGGTTCACACTTCAGATGGGTTCCTGATATACCTATTTACATTCTGATATATATATATATATATATATATATATATATATATATATATATATATATATATATATATATATATATATATATATATATATATATAGATATATAGATATATATATATATATTTTTTTTTTTTTTTGCTTTGTCGCTGTCTCCCGCGTTTGCGAGGTAGCGCAAGGAAACAGACCAAAGAAATGGCCAAACCCACCCCCATACACATGTATATACATACGTCCACACACGCAAATATACACACCTACACAGCTTTCCATGGTTCACCCCAGACGCTTCACATGCCCTGATTCAATCCACTGACAGCACGTCAACCCCGGTATACCACATCGCTCCAATTCACTCTATTCCTTGCCCTCCTTTCACCCTCCTGCATGTTCAGGCCCCGATCACACAAAATCTTTTTCACTCCATCTTTCCACCTCCAATTTGGTCTCCCTATTCTCCTCGTTTTCTCCACCTCCGACACATATATCCTCTTGGTCAATCTTTCCTCACTCATTCTCTCCGTGTGCCCAAACCATTTCAAAACACCCTCTTCTGCTCTCTCAACCACGCTCTTTTTATTTCCACACATCTCTCTTACCCTTACATTACTTACTCGATCAAACCACCTCACACCACACATTGTCCTCAAACATCTCATTTCCAGCACATCCATCCTCCTGCTCACCACTCTATCCATAGCCCACGCCTCGCAACCATACAACATTGTTGGAACCACTATTCCTTCAAACATACACATTTTTGCTTTCCGAGATAATGTTCTCGACTTCTACACATTCTTCAAGGCTCCCAGAATTTTCGCCCCCTCCCCCACCCTATGATCCACTTCCGCTTCCATGGTTCCATCCGCTGCCAGATCCACTCCCAGATATCTAAAACACTTCACTTCCTCCAGTTTTTCTCCATTCAAACTCACCTCCCAATTGACTAGACCCTCAACCCTACTGTACCTAATAACCTTGCTCTTATTCACATTTACTCTTAACTTTCTTCTTTCACACACTTTACCAAACTCAGTTTATATATATATATATATATATATATATATATATATATATATATATATATATATATATATATATATATATATATATATATATATATATATATATATATATATATATATATATATACATAAAGGCAAGATATATCCCAAAGTAAGGTATCTATGAGGATGTAGTGAAGATGGCCTTAATTAAGATAAAGGCCTCTGATATTGAAAACCAGATAACTGTGAGAATATAGTGAAGATAGATTTTCATTAAGATAGAGTTCAGTACTATTGAAAGTGACTTGACTACAAGGATGGAGTGAAGATGGCGTTTGACCAAATGATACGTTAGTGATAGTGAAAGTAAGATGATTATGAGGGAGTAGTGAAGATGGCTTTTAACAAGATAAAGGTCAATGATATTGAAAATAAGTACAAGGATGTAATCAAGATAGTCTTTGACCAAGATAAACGTCATTGATGAAAACATGATGACTGTGAAGATGTAGTGAAAATAACCTTACCCCACAGAAAAGCCATTGATATTCAAAATGATTATGAGGATGTAGTGATGATGGCGTTTGACCTTGATAAATGCCTGTGATGTTGAAAATAACAACTTAATAAGCCAAAATAAAAAACTAAAAATCAAATCAAATAATTAATTCAAAAACAAGGGTAAGCAACCAGAAATAAAAAGACCTAGGAAGTCCAACAAATAACACCTACTATATGTTTCAGCGGGGGACAAACGCTGGTTTTCACAAATTTCTGCTATAGGAATGGTTGTATCACTATGATATTTCGAAGGCGTTATAGAGAATCGGACGAGTGTGCGGTGCTCGTCTAACCCTCCTTCAACATCTTGAACACCCCCCAGACCAACCCATTCCCCCACCCACCCCAATATCGCAGTATCTCTCTCCCCATTTCCGTCTTCATTCCCATATTTATACTATCCGTCGTCTGTATTTGATTTTGTCGTATTCTGATTACGTACATGAATAATAGGTATGACAGTATGTATATAAGTATCATACATTAGTAATGATATGTAATACAGTTATTGTGTGTGGACGTGAAAACCAGAGTGCGTCAAACGACCATGAAAGCAACAGGTAATCCCATTGTTAATAACCGACGTGTCGACGGCGACCAGAAGGATGAAGTCAGTTTTGGTTTTGGACAACCAAATGAAATCGTTGATGGGTACTTCATGTCGTCTTTACGTTTTTAAATAAGAAATATATGCCTTAATATAATATCCACAGTCCCCCATATCCCCTCCTCCTCTCTGAGGTATGGGGTACCCCCATCACGAGGCTACAACACTAGCGATTACCGAGGCGCGCGCGGTCATCATCATCAACAACAATGTTGTCCTTCTGCCTCCGTGGATGCAGGACAGCGTTTGTTCTTCGTCTTGTCACGATGTACAAACGTGAATGCACCCGCGGTAGAACGTACATAAGTTTGAATAGGTGCGTAGATATATTCTGGTTCGAACATACATTATTACATTTATATACATATGAAATATGAAAGTAAAGCAGACTGTATTGTGTCGCAATGTCATATTAATTATCATAGTGAGGTGAGACTAATGTGTAACATAACATTAACTTTTATGCACACAGGCCTTACGAGCGAGTTGTGCACATCGTGGGCATGACTGTGTCAAGAGTGAGGGACATAGTCAACACTACCACCACAGCCTCCTCCCCTTCCACACCGGCACCACCAACACCTACATCGGCTGTTTGTGATAACTTTACTGTCCGTGCAATATGGCGCCACATCCACAAGAAGTTTTCAGTAAAACAATATTTAACACTGAGGGTCATACCAGCCGACCTGAAGCCACAGTAGGAGTAGGTAGATACCACACAGGCTCCAAGCAACACCACGTACAGTCGCCAGGTACCACCTGGTGAAGAGGAGCGATTTGTAGTGGTCGCAGGTGGCACGGACGAAGGCTTTGTTGACGGCTCATACCTGTGCTACCCAGCCAAGATCAACCAGAGTGATTATCATGGAGAAATGAATGCCGAACTGTTCCTGCTATGGCTATCAACGCAGCTCCTTCCGTCACTGCCAGAACCATCGGTACTTGTGCTAGACAATGCACCATACCACAGCCAGCTGACGGAGGAGAGTCGATGCCCTACCACAGCCACCAGGAAGGCGGACCTCATCAGGTGGCTGGAGCAACGCAAGATTTCCATCCCACCTGCTGCTGCCACTCGCCCTGAGCTGATGGTCCTCTGCCAGCAGAACCGTCCACAGCCCCAGTATAAGATCGACAACACCATCCGTATGTGGGGCCACCAGGTCATACAGTTACCACCCCGAGCTCAACGCCGTCGAGCAAGTATGGGGATTTATGAAGCGTCATGTGCGCTCCACACTCCAGCGGTTTACCCGGACGGACCTAAAGGCAAGATTGGAAGAAGCCAGGTAATTGGTACACAAGGACGTGTTGGCGGGAGCTGTTCAGCACTCCCGTAAATTTGAAGAAGAATACTGGAGGACTGGCAACATACACGAGGGAGTCGAACCCGTTATTATTAACATCGCCAGTAATGATGAAGACGATGACGTTTTCTTTGATAGTGATTACGAATAAATTTGGTTTTCTCATGTTGCCATCATTTTATTCCTACAGTATTATATATATATATATATATATATATATATATATATATATATATATATATATATATATATATATATATATATATAGTAATGACTATTAAGCATAATATATATATATGTATAGGGGGCAAAAATATATGCAGATTATAATTTCGTGATAATAGATATGAAAGAGACCAGTCAACAGACTGACAGTACATTAACTGGACCAGGTTAACAATTTATGATGGGTAGGTACACAGTATGTACTAATAACAGCAATAACATTTCCTAGAAGGTCCAGACCACAGGTAATGGCAATACATCGTTTTCACTTGGTTGACCATAAGGACTGTAAAATCGACCTTCTACATACTACACGTATGTAAATATGCTGTTGTACAGTAATTATCAACGTCAAATACGTCTTGCGTCTATGGAATTGTACCATACTGTTAGTTAATAATCATACCTATACATATACACCTACATAACATTTTATTATAACTGTATACTAAAGTTATGGGAAAATAGGGAGGACACAAGGTTGGGTTAGGAGGAGTTAGGGGGAGAAGAAGAGGGATAACGAAGGCGAGAAGGGGGGAGGGGGTGTGGGGGGGTGGGGAATTGGGAGAGTTTTTTTTTGGGGGGGGGCCACACTTCCCTTCGAAAGCGTCAATATGACTACTCGGTTTTGTATTTATTTTCACGAGTAAACTCCTCACGTAACACATATAGCAATGTGGTATGTCAGCCATACATTTGGCCCGGGTGTTAAAGATCGTGTGCTGAAATATCATAATGATACAATGAATCGTTTACGAGATATTTGCGAAAAACAGCGTTTGTCCGCCGCTGAAACGTAGAGTAGTCAATGGAGACGTTCACAAAGTGTCAAGTAAAGTTTGCGATATTTCCAGTAAAGTCTTGATGTTTTGTGGACCTGGCGATAAATTTGTCAGATGATCACTACCAGATAGACTGGACGGCAGTTCAGGAACTATCCATATTGGATAGATATCATGACTTGCCTAAATTATCGGTAGTTCCTGTGGCCTGACCTTCATCAATACGGTACTGATTAGACGTTTTTCATACAATATATCTGCCTCTGTGTACAAGAGTTAGTATTGTTGCACTTGAACACTTGGTCTTCATGACATTCTAAATTTCTTTTTGTTATGAAACGTTTACCATGGATTTGCTATTGGTAATACAGAGTCTGCTTTTATAGTATTGTTTGTCAGTTTTCATTCTTGGTGTGTGTGTGTGTGTGTGTGTGTGTGTGTGTGTGTGTGTGTGTGTGCGTGTGTGTGTGTGTGTGTGTGTTTGGGGGGCAAAAGACATTGCCTGGGCCCGAGATCTAACCAGGCATGCTTATATCTTCAGTCTAACTCTCTCCCGACTGTGCTAACTGGGTAATATGGAAAGCAATTTTTTTAGGGTTATTAGGTATACTTAGTATGAATTTTTTGCGTAGAAAATTGGAGCCTATAATGACGTTAGTGATTTTGTATATTCTTAACTACCAAACCTTGCCACAAAGTTGATGAGGGACCTGCCAAGATACATATTTTCATCTTAGTGTACGGGGAGGCCATATGAAAGAGAGAGAGAGAGAGAGAGAGAGAGAGAGAGAGAGAGAGAGAGAGAGAGAGAGAGAGAGAGAGAGAGAGAGAGAGAGAGAGAGAGAGAGAGAGAGAGAGAGATTTTCAAACCAAAGTTGTTTATGTGGGATGGTTGTTGCTTGAAATTTGTTATATGATAGTTGAAGAGCTGATTTTTATGAGTTTATTGTACAAAACATTAACTTAGAATTATGATATTCAACAAATCTCACAAGTTTATATTTAGAATTATCATTGATCAGTTTGTTTTGTTTGAAGTGAACAGACATGCATGGTGGTAAGGGACAGAATAAAAGTTACGGTTTGTTTATCTTTGTTATTATTGATTAGTACTTTTCTTTTCATTTCTAACATTAGCTGTTTAAAGTGTTTGTGTTGTATTTAGACAAAGTTCATTTTCAAATCTTATTGATTACCACATGAAAGCTAGGCTCTATAAGTGTCAAGTAAACAATATGTGATATTTTGAGTTAAGTCGAGGTGCTATTTACCACTGGCGTTTAGATATTTGGGACCCTTGGGGATAGATTTGCCAAGATTATCACGGCCAAATTGACTGGATGGCAACCTAGGAGCTAGGCAGAATTGGATATCATAAAAACCCTAAACCCTAGCCAGCATATCACTACATGACCAGACCCAAGTAAGGTATATCAAACTTCTTCATTCTGTGTTTCAAAATATAAAGCACAAGATGTGTAGTGATATAGTTTTTGGATGACATGTGCAAAAGTTATTGGCAGCCTTACCTTGTGCAGGTCAAGATTTACTGGTCAATGAAAATCAACAAAATCAAGATAAGACAAAGTTTGAATAAGACTTAATAATTTCCATCAGTCATCCACCAATGTGTATGAAATCAATCTCTCAGTGGTATTCATTTCTTTCACTGTAGCTGGTATGTAAAAGCTCAGGTAATTATTTCTCTTGTTTACGGTTAGGATGTATATGTTAACAATTCTTAAATAAGCCTCCTCAGTCCTGAGGCAAAATATCGGGTCCTTAATGCTTGTATTACCATCCCATACATCATTGCCAGACCTTACAACCTAATTCTTTTTCCTATACACAAGTAACTATATGTAGATATATCAAGGAAGGTATGATGAGCTTTGTGCCCTCACGGTATGTGCTAATTTGTGAAGCTATAACACACATGATAACAGATGTTAAGTTCAACTTGAAAAGCATTATACCTCATATTTGTTTGTGACATCCTCTCTAAAAGTACCACATATCTTACTGTGTATATCCACAAGTATAAGTACATCTGTTGTACCTCATACATCAAGGCCTCAACTTTGGTGGGAGTTATCTTCTCAGGCAACCTGTCAAGAACTGGAACCATTGTAAGTTGAACAACTGAAACTCAAGTTGTGAAGGGAAGGGCATCATTATGTTACTGACCAATATTGTTTTCCTTATCTAACTCATTTGTACAAAATACATGAAACTTAGTTTATTAACAATATATAACCTTTTCCTGTCATTTATTTGAGATGATATTCAACTTTCATGTTTGATGCTGAATGGCTGTCAGTCTGTCTCAGGACCAGGAAGCCTGACATATTTTCTGAAGCAGAAATTCGTTAACGACAGACTTAGTATTGGTCTCTTTTGTTCTCATCCTCCTTATGACAAGAAAGATGGTGTGTACAAAGAGCCAGTTCTCTGGAGGCTCCAGTTATGCTCAGTTAACACTTCTTGACAATATCCTTAAACACCAAGTTAGTTGCTGTTCAAGGTTTCCTTTAATGGAAGGGGGGATGAGGTATGTTAAATACCTCTTGCATTAAAAGATAGAGGAAAAAAAGCAAAACCTCCCAGAAATCTAAAACTGTTAGGTTGACCCCTTCTGAAAGGTAGCTAGCCTTCTTATGACCCCTTCTGAAAGGTAGCTAGCCTTCTTATGACCCCTTCTGAAAGGTAGCTAGCCTTCTTATGACCCCTTCTGAACGGTAGCTAGCCTTCTTATGACCCCTTCTGAAAGGTAGCTAGCCTTCTTATGACCCCTTCTGAAAGGTAGCTAGCCTTCTTATGACCCCTTCTGAAAGGTAGCTAGCCTTCTTATGACCCCTTCTGACAGGTAGCTAGCCTTCTTATGACCCCTCCTGAAAGGTAGCTAGCCTCCTTATGACCCCTTCTGAAAGGTAGCTAGCCTTCTTATGACCCCTTCTGAAAGGTAGCTAGCCTTCTTATGACCCCTCCTGAAAGGTAGCTAGCCTTCTTATGACCCCTCCTGAAAGGTAGCTAGCCTTCTTATGACCCCTTCTGAAAGGTAGCTAGCCTTCTTATGACCCCTTCTGAAAGGTAGCTAGCCTTCTTATGACCCCTTCTGAAAGGTAGCTAGCCTTCTTATGACCACTTCTGAAAGGTAGCTAGCCTTCTTATGACCCCTTCTGAAAGGTAGCTAGCCTTCTTATGACCCCTTCTGAAAGGTAGCTAGCCTTCTTATGACCCCTTCTGACAGGTAGCTAGCCTTCTTATGACCCCTTCTGAAAGGTAGCTAGCCTTCTTATGACCCCTTCTGAAAGGTAGCTAGCCTTCTCATGACCCCTTCTGAAAGGTAGCTAGCCTTCTTATGACCCCTTCTGAACGGTAGCTAGCCTTCTTATGACCCCTTCTGAAAGGTAGCTAGCCTTCTTATGACCCCTTCTGAAAGGTAGCTAGCCTTCTCATGACCCCTTCTGAAAGGTAGCTAGCCTTCTTATGACCCCTTCTGAACGGTAGCTAGCCTTCTTATGACCCCTTCTGAAAGGTAGCTAGCCTTCTTATGACCCCTTCTGAAAGGTAGCTAGCCTTCTTATGACCCCTTCTGAAAGGTAGCCAGCCCTCTTAATCAATTTAATGAGATACTGTCAAAGCAAATACTTCAAAAGTGACTGTTTGGTTATGATTCTGCCATAATATCTTGATAGGATTGATTAGAGGCAGTTTGTCTGTGCATGGCAATAACTGCAAAATAGCACATGAGCACATCCCAACTGAAAGTTAGGGTAAACATCAAAGATATGTACTGTCTTTTACTGAATGACTAATATAATCCCTGACTTGCTGGCTGTCCCCAGCACTAATATGGGTGATAGGATTAACCCGTTTTGCTCACCACAGCAGGTCTAAGCCGTCAGTTCTCTGGACCTATAAAAGCCTCAAAAGCAAACAAACACAGAAGAGGATTCTCCACAACATTAAATGTCTAAGGGTTTTATAAATTATTCTAACTCGACAATGTTTTTAAGCCAAGGAGAGGTCTAATTATTACTATCAAAACTGATCTGATGTGTGGAGTAGTAAAGAATCAGACCTTATGGATGGGCAAATCTGCACTTTTTACCATGAAATTAGATCAAGACAAATTACTAACATGAAATTATATAGAATTTGACCAGTGAAGATACATATCAAAGATTATATTTCTCTTTCAAATTGATTTTGTAGGAAATACCAGTTTTCATGAAGAGATTTTCTGCAGTGTAATTCCAGCTGTAGCTAAATTACATTCAGAAAGACTCTGGAGTGCAAAAAATGAAGGATGAATGAAAAAATGCTATTATTTTTTCAGACTGATTGGTACAAACAATGAAACTAGCTGAAAAGAAATGCTTTATCTTTGCAACTACTCTTGATTCAATATTCAAAACCCGTTTCATTAAAGATAAAACTGCAGTAAAAATGGTCAAGGTCAAAGAGCTCATGCCACCAGAAAAGTGACAATAGCATTAGAAATGAAGGAAGTGGAATGTCAGGAGATGAACAGCAGTCTCTTTGTAGAGACAAGAAGATATAAGGAAAGTTTCTGATGAACTTGGTAATGGTGTCACACCATCAGACACTGATGCTATGTTGCTGAAGCAATTTGTTAAGTCCACAACTCCTTTTAGGAGAACTTAAGACAAATTAAGATCAACTTTAGCTGCTTTATCATAACACTACAGATGTGTAAAGAGCGGCCAGCTCATACTTCAATGGGCTTATGAATACTGGACTGTTCATAACACTACGACTGTAAAGTTAATGAAGGTGTTATTTTAAGCTGAGTCTTAAATGATGTAAGATAGTCGTGTGGAGGGAACTGTGGATGTGAACGGTACACACGAATTTGAAAAAGCTGTTATCAGTAAAGAAGATGAAGAGATGGATGTAGAATTGTAAATGCACAATTACGTGTTCTCCCCCACTAACACCAACATAATGAATATTACAAAGGACCTGATACATTACAATATACAATAAAAAAGTAATCTTAAAACTATAAAGCACTAACCTTGTGCAAGGAAAAGCAATGGGTCATGATAGCAGTAGCAGAATGAGTAATGTGGACCCAGAATTTAGATATTCGCAATGGCCATCAGCACACCTCCACCAAAGAAAGTGCACAAGTCCAGTGTTGTAAGTAACATGTACTGTGTGCTCAGGAAAGTTTTCAGAACTAATTTGAAATAAAAGCGGGAATTTTCAAATTAGACACACAGTATAACAGATCTTCTCTGATGAAATAAACCGCAAGAAAGAGAACATGTGGTGGTAAAGGGAGAGCAACTTGTCAATTAGGGTACCAATTTCAAATTCATCATCTCTTTCTTACAATAAAGTTTACAGTGTAGTCTTATAAAATGGCCTGAAACATATTTCCAACAAATAAGAGATTTTCATCCCTCTTATGCCCTCCTTGATCTTCTCTGCCTTTATCTAATATCATCAGTGCACCTGATATCAAAGGTACATATATTTTCCTTTTTCAAGAGAAATGTCATTCACTTTCTGCATGACTTCCTATTACAGTAGTGGGTGTGCAGAACCTGCTCCACTTGGCTGAATCACATTTCTACATAATAATCCAATCTAAAATCCCACTTGTACAGCCCTTTTCACTGTTAATCTAATTTATCCGATCTTGTTCTGTGTCAATTATCACAGGTAGTAGGTCATAAAGAGAAGTACAGTACTATCAGGAGTAATGAACAGATGGCCTGGAATCATCATTTTCTTCATGTATCTGGACTGCTCATCTTAATTTTGTCTCAACAAACTAACCTACCATACATGACTTAATATCTTACACTTACAAACTTCACATGCCTATCCTTCTTTATTTTAATGTGGACTTCGTATTTTCTGTCTTTTTAATCTTCTGTTTGTAGGGTTTGACTTGTGGCAAGAATGAAATTTCAGATACTCAAATAGAGGCCAGGCTCTGTTCTACTCCCTAAGCAATAATGTTCCCCTTCCTGTCCAATAAACAGGAGTTTGCTTGAAAATCTCACTACACTCAAACAAGGTTTTTATCATACAACCCTAGAACCCTTTATCCTGCAGTTCCAGGGTTGAACTCCAAGTAGGAGCTAGGAGATGAAGTAATTTGGAGTGAAAAGGTCCTTGGTAAGACTGTACACCTTTCAGTCCACCAACAGTGATCAGCCTTGTTGAAGGTGACTTCCCACTCACAGTGTAACTACCACCTCAAGCAAGGATCCCATGTGTATACAAGACCTCTATCCAGACTTATTTACTGGCTTCCTGCACAGTTCTATCCACACGTACTTTACACTCTTAGATTACTTACTGTCACTCCTTCACCACCATGTGACAGCTGTGTATTCTTAGTATACTGTACTTGCAAGCTCTCTGAGTATAATTCTCTATGGTTTCTTATTTTGGGTTACCTATTAATGTATAGCTACTCATCTTACTATTGTTTTTTTAATTACGTTTTGTTACATAAGTTCAACATCTTTAACATATCTCATTTCTATTGCATGTTACAGTTCTCCTTATTGTTAAGGTTCTATATTTATGCTTCTACGACAAAGTCCAAGCTGCTACCCTGCATTACAGATGTACTAAAGTTTGGTAAGTTCTTGTTACATCAAACTGTCTCCAGTAATGGTAGTGTTGGAGGCAAAGACGGCGACTACAAGGGTGGTGGCTGAAATGTTGAGAGTGATGGTAGAGGTGGAGGCAGAGATGGCATCAACTGGGATGGCAGAGGTAGTGGCATAAGTGGCTGCAAAGGTGGTAGTAGTGGTAAAGGTAGTGCCGCAGGTGGTGGAGGGGTTGGCAAAAGTGGTCGTACTGGTGGTGACAAAGGTAATGTTAGAGGTGGTGGTGGCAAAGGGGGTGATTGCAAGATGTTGGCAGAAATGGTTAAAGTGGTGGTAGAGAACGCGGCAGTGGTGATGACAAATGCAGTTACAGAACTACTTGTAGAGGTGGTAGTCGTGGCTGGAAAGTGGGAAGGTGAGATGGTTGCAGAGGAGTTGGTAAAAGTGGTGGCACAAAGACATTGGCAAAAGTGGTGGCAAAAGTGACGGCAATATTGAAAGCAAAAGTGATGATGAAGTGACAGTTACATGAGGTAGCAAAGGGGATGGCAGAGGAGATGGCATAAGCTGTAGCACATAGATGTGGAATTGTGGCTGAGGTGGCTAAGGTAGTGGTTACAGAGGGGATGGTGGGAGTGCTGTTGCCAGCGAGGTGGCAGAGGTACTGGTAAGGGATGGCAGAGATGGTAGCAAGGCGATGGTATTGTCTGTAGCAAGATAGTGAGGCATATATACAAATGAAGTGATGTTAGTAAATGTTGTGGAAGTGGTGCTGGCATACATGGTTAGAGAGTTAGTGGCAAAAATGAATGCATAATGGAAGGAACAGCTGGATGAGGAGGTTGTGGAAGATTGTGGTGTAAATTGTAGAGTTGGTGGCAAGAGGGTGGCAGAAGTGTTGGTAGTACCTGACAAAAAGGAAGGCAAAGGTGATTTACATAAAAATTAAAGTACTTCACTACAGTTTGAGGTGTTTATGTACTTATCATGCATATCTTAATTTTGTCTGCAAGAAATCATTCAATTTGTGTCCCATTAACTGGAGAAGAAATTAGTTTGTGTTCACTGCTACCTGATCATTCAGAGTAAGTGTAAGCATTCCAGTATGTCTGGTAGGAACATTAAAGATAATCATGGGAGTACACGATGTAAGGCTATCAGTCTTAAAGTTAAATTAAAGGTATTTATGAGGTCCGATACTAGCCAGAAACTCACGGTCATAACCAAGTCTGTGTGTCTCACTTACTGCTACCTTTATCAATGATATCATAAACAGCTTCTGTATTACCTGTGATATGGCAATTTTTGCTGTGTCACATAATTCAGAGGTGATCTGGATAGCTATAGAGCCCCTCACTTCCTCCCAGTAAATGACAGTCCATCCCATTGCATTCCTGCAGTACTTAAATCACCATCACTATGTTTCAGTATGAGACAATTTCCTGTATTTCACTGAATATTATCTAAATCATGTTAAGACAGAGTGTGGTGCTGTATCTTGGTGTTAATCTAAGTTGTTTCACTACAACTCATTCATATGAGTAACACTTGGAAAATTTGGTATGAACAAATACTCTCCTCAGTAACTGTAGTGAAGGAGAGCTTGGTTCGAATTAAGAGTGTTTAACGGCCAGCGACCTATAAGTAAGGTCATCAGGCCTGCAACCCTGTTTGATTTTTGACTGTGTAAAGTCCCTACATATTAAACATATCAATACCTATAAATCTTACCTAGTCCTATAGGGGATTAAAGAAAATGGACTAAAGGTTGGTAAGTGGTTATTGTGTCAACGTGGCGGCAAACACCATCCAGTCGGCACAACATTCACTGGTGCAGCTGCCAGAAGGACTGAGAAAGTGAAAGGATAGATTAGAGATAGTCCTTCACCATAACATAGAACATATATATAAAATATAACATAATGACTTGGGCAACTCGTCAGCTGGACACCATAACGGAACCAACTCGAGGCTGAAACCACGACCGATCCTGGCCAGCAGCATAATGAGCAAATTGCTTCGCCCACCACACAACCAGCCCAGAGCGAAAGCAGCCACACCCCGAAGCCAGCTCCGGCACAGAATCCAACCAACGAACCACCTTATATCATCTTGATTATTTCCGTTTCCTTGAGAAAGATAAACAGTTGGTTAATTATGTTGTTATCATCACCAAGTAGATTGTAGATGGGGAAGTTTGTTTTCTTGTTTTTGAAATAACTGATCAGCCTCTTCCTGTTTTGATGATATTTGGTACATTGTATGAGGAGTGGTCTGTTGTCAAACTGGTTCGGCAGGTTTCACATCTTGCTGGAAAGTTTCTGTTCGTATACGGTTGTAGGTGGGTACTGTAGGTGCAGTTGAGGCGTAGACGGGCTAGCACGACTTCCTCTCTTCTGTTCTTCCTGTACCAGGTCGTCCAGTCCGTTACTTGTGGTTTATATTTTCTTGCTATAGTCAGGCTGGTCCACTAACTTTGCCACAGAAGAAATATTGAATCCTTTCCCAAGGAAAGGCAGGACCACAGCTCCCGAAGGATCGGAACTTCCCACCTCCTCGGGTTCTGAGGTCGACTTAGCCAACCGGTCTGCCTGTTCATTGTTGCCGTAAATGTTACAATGACCCACCAGCCACCCAAACCAAGATGATATTTTTGTTACATGAATTTAATATATTGATGATGTTGTCCTGAATTTCATTTGATTCGGTATACCCAGAGTTTATAGCTTTAAGAGCTGACAACGAATCAGTAAAAAATATTGATGTAATATGAATTGAATTAATGAGATAATCTATGGCCATATCAATAGCAAATAATTCCGCACAGGAAACAGTTGTATGCTCTGGCAGCTTGTACCGAAGAGACCGTTCGTTCGACCACACACTTGCACCCACACACTCACCTGTCTTGGAACCATCTGTGTAGAAGTGGACATATGATAAATGATGCATGATGACGTGACGGATTCACTGGTGTATCTCACTATCCGGCGCGTTCCTTTTCGTTGCAGGGAGCTAATTCGTCTTAGTTTCTACTCCTGAATGCTCCCAAGGAGGTAGTTTATTTCTAACCAGCGTGTCCATTTCTTGCACTTTCAGACCAGAATTCTCACTGAGGATGTGTATTCTGAGGGCCAGGGGCCTTACGCCTCTCTCGACCAACTGTTCATATTGTTGTGCCAGGCAACAGGCAGTAGTATTTCTTCTGGTCATCACAATACCACACTTTAACGTTAATTCGTCTCGACGCAGCCGGAGAGGAGGTACATTTGCCTCAACGTCCAATCGTGGAACCCTGGTACATGACAGAGCTCCAAGACACATTGGCAGGCATTTATTCTGTAGCACATCCAATCTTCTCAGGGTACAGTCGCTCGCCGTAGCATACACCTGAGAGCCATAGTCCAGTTTACTTCTAATAATGGCCTTGTACAACATTGATAAAGATTTCCTGTCGGCTCCCCAAAATGAACCCGAGAAATACTTAAGAATACCTAACCTTTTATTACAATTTATATTCAAATAATCTGTGTGCATTTTCCAATTCTATCTTCGGTCAAAATTTAACCCAAGAAATCTTATGTTATTACAAAAGGGAATCTGGCTGTGGTCTAATTTTAGCAGCAAATTCGGGTAAAAATAACCACGACACTTTTACTTGGTGAAAACTTAAAACTCCACTGTATCGCCCAACGATGGACGGATTCAAGTGCAACTTGAACCCGTTCAGCCGAAAATTATGCATTAGGCGAAGAGTGCCATAGTGCACAAGCATCAGCATAAAGTGAGTATTTAAGGTTTCGAGGGACGGAAGCTGGAGACAGAATATCATTAATCATAATATTTGATAATGTTGGGCTCAGAACGCTGCCATACGGCATCACATCTTCTTGGACAAATATGACCGAGATTATGTTAGATGCAGAAATCTTGACAGCGAATGTTTTATCGTGTAAGAAAATCTGAACCAAAATAGATGAAGAACCTCTTAAACCAATATCATAAAGTTTGCATAAGATTCCGTTTCGCCATGTCATGTCAAAGGCTTTTCCACATCTGGAAGAAATACAATTAAAAGATCTTTCTTCATAAAACTGTCTGAAAGGTTATGTTCTAAATCTATCAAATGATCCATTGTGCTTCTGTGTTATCACACTGTTGATCATTTGATAAGTTCTACGTCTCCAATAGAAAAAATAAGCCTTTTATTAACCATTCATTCCATGACCTTGCAAATGCAGATCGTCAATGCAGTAGGTCGAGACGAATTGATGTTCGTAAGGCGTCCAGAAGCTTTTGGGATGAGAATGACGTGCACAAAGTGGCATGAGTTTGGAAACGTTCGAGATGTCCAAATCTCATCATTGTACAATGCTAACAGCTTAGTCAGGTTGGCCTGACTAAGATGCTGAATCATCTCGTAGGTTATCCCGCTGGGTCCTGGGCTGGAACCTTTACAGGATTTCAGGGCAAGAAGTAGTTCTTTAAGTGTAAAGGTATTATTATATGGTATGTTTTTATCTTATGTGGCAAAGTCAATCACTGTCTGCTCGGCCTGACGTTTGTGCGGTTAAAATTGTCCATCATGATTGGCCGAGCTACTTATGTCTGAGAATCTCCTGGCCATAGCGTTGGCTATGTCAACTGGGTTTTCTATAGTGCCGACTTGCATAGTAAGTTAAGAGATGGATGGTTGTTTATATTTTCTGGTCATTTTCGTTATTGTGGATCAGACCTGACTGCTGGATGTGTCCTTATTTACATTTGAAACATAGCCACGCCAGGAGTCTCTTTTGGCTTGTCTTATTGTTCTTGCCTGAGCCCTCGCTTGTTTATGTGTAATGTTGTTACCTGATGTTGTTATCTGTTTTGCTCAAAGCGTCGACGGTAGCACGAGATGAGTCTAGTTGTTTTGGAAGAAGGGAAGAAGGAGTATCTTGAAGTAAATGAAGATCTGGGGATAGAAATGTTAGCTGCCTGTATGATTGTTTCGTGTATATGTTCTATTTCTCTGCCTATTAGTGTTATTGGGTGATTTTCGTAGTTTGTGGTGTAAGTGCAGTTGGAGATAGACTCTTTGAAGCTCTCCCAGTCTGCTCTTTTGTATTGGTAGTGTGAGGGTGATGGGACGAGAATAGGGTTAGACGAGAGATGAAGAAAGATAGAGATGTGGTCGGAACCACACAGTGGTCCTGGAGACAAGAAATTATGGAGATAATTACTGGCTCTGTTGGAGAAGGCAAGGTCAGGTCTGCCTTTTCCTCCTTGGCGAGTGAAGACGGTGTGGAAGTAAGGTCCTAGAAAGTTAAGACGTTTGTAAGAGTATAAAGCGAATAAGTCATCACCATAAGAATTGTTTCTGTTGTGGTGGAAGGTTCTGTGTTGTGCGTTGAGGTTAGCTAGAAGGTAGACTGGGATATGTGTGTGATTGAATACTGTGTAGAGATCAAGGAGTGGAATGGTATTGTTGGGTCGAGAGTATGTAGTGCAAAAGATAATGAAGCCACATATTGTACTCATCTTAACTGCTAGAAAGTGTTCGTATTGCCATGAGGTAGCGAGGCATTCGTGTTCGATGGTGTTGCGTATGAGAATGGCGACTCCCTCGTGTCTACTGTCTGGAGACTGTCGTGATGTATACCCGCAATGTCTAATTTGTATCCGTTGGTGATACATGTGATGTTAAGTATCACAACATCGGGTCTCTTCCCTTCGAGGAGAGTGGCAATCAGATGACGGCCATTGTGATAGCTGCGCACGTTTTAGCATTTTACGATTTATGGAAGTTTATTGGCCTTCTGTGTCTGTTGTCGATGAATGCCGTTGACGAACCGTTTGAGAGTTTCACGTGTATCATGTTTCTAGTCTTGGGTCGGGATATATCTGGTGAGGGGTCAGGAGAGGGGCGAGGGGAGGGGAGAGGGTCATTGTCGACAATTTAGGGGTCCAGGTTGACCGTTGGCGGGTTGTCTGGTGTGTCGGCAAGGTCAGGTGCTGGGGCTCCTCTGGGAGGGTTAGGGGTTGGACGGAGGGAGGGGGATGGGGGAGGTGGGGATTGGTGAGTGGAGGTTTAGGGGGAACTGTCGTGTTGGTGGAAGTTGGGACGGTGGGGGTGGGAGAGGAATCGGTATTAGGAGAGACAGTAGGATTGTTGGTGTTGGGTTGGGGGGTTGTGCATGGAGTTGTGTTAGAGGGTGCGGAGGGGGTATTGGAAGTTGGGAGGGTGACAGGTTGAGTGGTCGGGGGAGAGTTGGAAGTGTTACTGGGGGTCTCCTGGGATACGTTTTAGTTAGGGGTCAGGGTGGCGGACGAGACAGGGGTCGGGGAGGGATGGTTGGTGGCGGGGAGCTGAGGAGTTCAGGTGGAGCTCGTACATTGGGTAGGTTGTTATGAGCAAGCAGCAAATCAAAGATTCAGATGAATTCCGACTTATCTTCCCCGCTCAGGAACAACGCTTTTAGGTAGCACGCATGCATCCTACCTTGTAGGGTGAGGAGGTCTGAAGAATTAGTAGTTGGGATAGGAGAAGCTTGGGTGGCAGGGGGAGGAGCAGCAGCAGCAACTGTTGCGTAGAGGTGAGGGTTTGTGGAAGGAGATGAATTGGTTTTTTGTGCCTGACGCACTGCGCGGAGTTGTTCCTTTCTACGTGGGCACAGTCCAGATACAGCAACATGTCTACCTTTACAGTTAACGCACTTCGCTGCCTGAACCTTGTACTCACGAAAACCATGACCAGTTTCCGCGCATTGACTACAGGTTTGGTGGGGTTCTTTACAGTTCTTAGTCTCATGTCCGTATTTCAGACATTTGAAACATTGTTGTACGTCGAGATGTTCATCTTTCTTCAGGGATTTTGCTGGCACAGAGATCATGGGGAACAGGACTCCCCGGGAGAGCAGGCGATCGGCCTCGGTCGGGTTTGAACATTGTATCTTTATTGATCTGGAGTTATTCGGTTTATAGACGTTGATGACATTAACGTCATTGTTTTCACCATTGATGGCTTCAACAATCTCCGAAGGGCTGAGGGACAAGATAGATTCATCAACATTGTAGGCAATAATAGTACATCTAGCTTGAAGGGGGCAGCGGTCCTGAACGATTTGGTAGTTTTTTTTTGAGCTAGTTCATCAAGGAGAGGCTTAGATAGGATTCTATCTAAATCACTATCTCTGCCCAACTTAAACTGGTATTTGTTCGAGGGTAATTGAATGACCCTAGTAGGACGGATCTCAGTGGTCTTAAAGACGATGGCCAGGAGTTCGAACGTGGAAGGAGGGGAACAATCAGTTTTGAGGGATTTTAGACGTATGTCGGGCGGCATGTTGGTGGCATCAGTGTCCTAGTGCAAGAAAACGTGAGTGAGGGAGGCTCGACGGTCCAAGGTAGGGGAGAGGTAAGAGATAGTGTGAGGGTCTCCACCCCGTCAGGTGAGAACAGGTCCACTCCAGCCTCCACTCCTCAGGAAAATGAGTTTTCCAGAATGGGTTGGGGAAGCTGGGGTAGAGATTGCTCAAGCCAAACGGTCGAGAGATGGATGATGGATGATAAAAGATAAAAAATAAAAAAGGGATGTGAAGATGGAGTGGAGGCAACGCGGGGGTGTGGGGAGCAGCGAGGGTGGTGAGGGAACAGCCTGCCGGCGTCGTCACCGTAACGGTCTCCCGCGGGAAGGACCAACGCGGGAGGCAACGTTACAATCCACTTCTTTCTTCTGTCTTCTCTCTTCTGTCTTCTGTCTTCTTTCTTCTTTCTTCGTGGGATCTGGAGGTTAATCCTCCATCAACCACGTGGTTAACACGTGGCCGAGACAGGAGCAGCAAGAACCTTCCCGAATGGCTAGAAAAGATGATGTATACAAATGACAATGATGATGATAGAAAAGTCCCTTCCAAGGAGAGGGAGGAAAAGAGAGGGGGGGGAAAAGAGCAAGAATTGTCAGAGGAAGTGAATTTTAGAGGGAGGAAAAGAGCCAGGGCTTAAGCCAGCTTGCATAGGAAAAATAGGTTAAGTGCGGAGACGATGAGTGGAGGGCAAGGTTTTATTTTATTTATATATTTATCTATTTTTTTTATCACTTTCTTATCTTATTCTATTCTTTTTTGTATATTTTTTTTTAAGATATATAGATGGATCGTATCTCTGGCTGATGGACACTGATTTTACCAAGGCGTTCCCCGCACGGACTTAGCAGCAAGATCTATAGAGGTTTTTAGTTTTTTCAAGTTTTTTAATATTTTAGCACTGGATGTTGTCCAGGTTGTATATTAAACATGTTACCTGGGTGGTCTATTCCCAGGAGATTGTTGAAGTAATCAATCCAGTGAGAATGATGTATTTGAAATCGCTCTAATTGTCTTTCAAACACTTTCCTCCAATAGATTAATGGAGGGATTCGTGCTCTCTCGTGAAGTTCTGTGTTCCTGATGAATCCATGCCATTTGATGTTAAAAACCCAACGTAGAGCTTTGTTCTGAATGATTTGGAGTGCACGGATGTTGGATTTGGCTCCGAGTTCCAGAGCTGAAGGGGCGTATGTGATAGGTCGCATTAATGCTTTGTAGAGGTGCAATTTGGATTTGAATTGCGCCTCTCTGAATCTACAATTTTGGGAGCTCCGCTCTCGCAATAGCCGCTCTACACTGTATATGTCGGTTCATTCTCAGGTATACATCATAGTTTAGGCCCAGGACAGTGTTGGTGTTTGAGATGGGAATGGGTAAATGTCGGTGTATACGGGAGTGTAGGTAGACATTAGTTATGTTGTATCTCTGACGTACATTAAAGTAGGATATGTTGGATTTTGCAGGATTTGTTTTAATCGTCCATTTTAACTCCCGGAGCGAAACGTGGTCAATTTCCTGTTGTTCTATTGATTAAGTGTGTGAGGGTTCTGGCTCTGATTAGCTGTGTGACATCATCTGCATATTGGAGAGTGATGGAGTCCAGGTGTATAGGATTGGGAAGATCATTTGTGTAGAGTGTGTAAAGAGTGGGGGCCAGCACGGAGCCTTGGGGTACACCGGCATTAAGGAAGAAGTAGTTTGAGTAAATGTTTCTGTATTTGATTCGGGTTTTTCTGTTGCTAAGATAGTTAGAGAGAAGCTTAATGGAGGGTCGTGGGAGTTGGAATTGGGTGCTTGGTTTATACTTCAATCCATCGTGCCACACGGTGTCAAAGGCTTTTTCAACATCTTTTGTGATGAGTGCGGTCATTTTGTGTGCCCGCGTGTTGTTTCTTATGTAGTTCATAATGATGTTGAGTTCATCTTGTGTGGAGCGATGTTGATGAAAGCCAAACTGTTTGTTTGAGAGTATATTGTTGTTTGTTAGGTGTTGTCTAAGTCTGTTGTTTAGGATTCTTTGAAATGTCTTCCCAATGGACTCAAGTAGGCTGATGGGTCTGTAGTTCATGGGGTCTCTGTTGGATTTGTTGGGTTTAGGTATCATTGTGGTTGTTGCAGTTTTGAAGGCCGCGGGAAAATAGTCAGAGGCTAGTGCCGCGTTGAAGAGGAAGGTGATGACTCTGATAATGTTGTCAGGGAGATGTGTAAGTAGCTGGTAACCAATGCCTGAGTTACCTGGAGCTACTTTGGACGATTTTAGGAAGAGGAATTTGACCTCGCTCGATCTTATTGGAGTTGTGAGAAGGTGGTCGTGTGTAAGCAATTGGAAATGTATGATCTGTTCTGGGTAGAAGTGACTGGGTCTGTTTTGTATGTGTTGTGTGACAATTTGAGTGTTTTCGCACGCCAGAAGGTGAAGGGGGTGAGGGTGAAAGATACCTTTCCAGTGTTTTTGAAAAATGTTGGCAATGTCTTGTGGGTTATGGTGTAGAGTGTTGTCGTCATTTAGCCCATTAAAGTCTGTTTTTGGTATTCCTTTGAGTTTTCGGATTCTGTTCCAAAACTCTTGAGGAGATTTGATCCGGTGTTGTTCTGTTGTGGTGATAAGAGATTTCCAGTGTCTACTGTGGTCTTCTAGAAGGCTGTTGAGTGTGTGGTTTCGTAGGGATGTGAGGTCCCACCGTACTAGGCCCAATCGACGTCTGTTTTGCTCAAAGCGTCGACGGTAGCACGAGAGGAGTCTTGTTGTTTTGGAAGAAGGAAAGAAGGAGTATCTTGAAGTAAATGAAGATTTGGGGATAGAAATGCTAGCTGTCTGTGTGATTTTTCCATGTATATGTTCTATTTCTGTGTCTATTAGTGTTATTGGGTGGTTTTCGTAGTTTGCGGTGTAAGTGCAGTTGGAAAGAGTGTCTGAAGTTCTCCCAGTCTGCCCTTTTGTAGTGGTAGTGTGAGGGTGATGAGACGAGGATAGGGTTAGACGAGAGATGAAGAAATATAGGGATGTGGTCGGAACTACACAGTGGTCCTGGAGGCAAGAAATTATGAAGATAATTACTGGCTCTGTTGGAGAAGACAAGATCAGGTCTGCCTTTTCCTCCTGGGCCAGTGAAGACAGTGTGGAAGTAAGGTCCTAGGAAGTTAAGACGTTTGTAAGAGTATAAAGCGAATGAGTCATCACCATGAGAATTGTTTCTGTTGTGGTGGAAGGTTCTGTGTTGGGCGTTGAGGTTAGCTAGAAGGTAGACTGGGATATGTGTGTGATTAAATACTGTGTAGAGATCATGGAGTGGAATGGTAGTGTTGGGTCGAGAGTATGTAGTGCAGAAGATGATTAAGCCATGTATTGTGTTTATCTTAACTGCTAGAAAGTGTTCGTATTGCCATGAGGTGGCGAGGTATTCGTGTTTGATGTTGTTGTGTGTAAGGATGGCGACTCCCTCGTGTCTACTGTCTGGAGACTGTCGTGATGTATACCCGCAATGTCTGATCTTTTACCCGTTGGTGATACATGTGATGTTAAGTATCACAACATCGGGTCTCTTCTCTTCGAGAAGTGTGGCAATCAGATAACGGCTACTGTGATAGCTACGCACGTTAAACTGCAAGATCTTAAGCATTTACGATTTTTGGAAGTTTGTCGGCCTTCTGCATCTAGGGTCGATGAGGGCCCTTGACCAACCGTTGGGGTATCTAAATTGTGCCATGTTTCTAGTCTTGGGTCGGGGCTTATCTGGTGAGGGGAGAGGAGAGGGGAGAGGAGAGGGAAGAGGGGAGGGAGAGGGGAGAGGAGAGGGGAGAGGAGGGGGGAGAGGAGAGGGAAGAGGAGAGGGAAGAGGGGAGGGAGAGGGGAGAGGAGAGGGAAGAGGGGAGGGAGAGGGGAGGGGAGAGGGTGAACGTCGACTATTTGAATGTCGGGTTTGACCGGAGGAGGGTTGTCAGGTGTGTCGGCAGGGTCAGGTTCTGGGGCTCCTCTGGGAGGGTTGGGAGCAGGAAGGGTTGGGCTAGGTGGAGGGGGAGATGGAGTGTGGAGGATCAGGGGGAACTGTCGTGGTGGTGGAAGTTGGGACGGTGGGGGTGGGAGAGGAATCGGTGTTTGGAGAGACAGTAGGATTGTTGGTGTTGGGTTGGGGGGTTGTGGATGGAGTTGTGTTAGGGGGTGCGGAGGGGGTATTGGAAGTTGGGAGGGTGACAGGTTGAGTGGTCGGGGGAGAGTTGGAAGTGTTACTGGCGGTCTCCTGGGATACGTTTTCGTTAGGGGTCAAGGTGGCTGACGAGACAGGGGTCGGGGAGGGATGGTTGTTGGCAGAGGAGCTGAGGAGTTCAGGTGGAGTTCGCACATTTGGTTGGTTGTTGTGAGCAAGCAGCAAATTGAAAATTCTGATGAACTCCGACTTATCTTCCCCGCTCAGGAACAACGCTTTTAGGTAGCACGCATGCATCCTACCTTGTAGGGTGAGGAGGTCTGAAGAATTAGTAGTTGGGATAGGAGAAGCTTGGGTGGCAGGGGGAGGAGCAGCAGCAGCAACTGTTGTGTAGAGGTGAGGGTTTGTGGAAGGAGTAGAGTTGGATTTTTGTGCCTGACGAACTGCGCGGAGTTGCTCCTTCTTACGTGGGCACAGTCCAGATACAGCAACGTGATTACCTTTACAGTTGACACACTTCGCTGCCTGAGCCTTGCACTCACGAAAACCATGACCAGTTTCCGCGCATTGACTACATGTTTGGTGGGGTTCTTTACAGTTCTTAGTCTCATGTCCGTATTTCAGACATTTGAAACATTGTTGTACGTCGAGATGTTCATCTTTCTTCAGGGATTTTGCTGGCACAGAGATCATGGGGAACAGGACTCCCCGGGAGAGCAGGCGATCGGCCTCGGTCGGGTTTGAACATTGTATCTTTATTGATCTGGAGTTATTCGGTTTATAGACGTTGATGACATTAAGGTCATTGTTTTCACCATTGATGGCTTCAACAATCTCCGAAGGGCTGAGGGACAAGATAGATTCATCAACATTGTAGGCAATAATAGTACATCTAGCTTGAAGGGGCAGCGGTCCTGAACGATTTGGTAGTTTTTTTTTTAGCTAGTTCATCAAGGAGAAGCTTAGATAGGATTCTATCTAGATCACTGTATTTGCCCAAGCAGATCTTAAACTGGTATTTGTTCGAAGGGAATTGAATAACCCTAGTAGGACGGATCTCAGTGGTCTTAAAGACGATGGACAGGAGTTCGAACGTGGAAGGAGGGGGGCAATCAGTTTTGAGGGATCTTAGACGTATGTCGGGCGGCATGTTGGTGGCATCAGTGTCCTAGTGCGAGAAAACGTGAGTGAGGGACGGTCGACGGTCCAAGGTAGGGGAGAGGTAAGAGATAGTGTGAGGGTCTCCACCCCGTCAGGTGAGAACAGGTCCACTCCAGCCTCCACTCCTCAGGAAAATGAGTTTTCCAGAATGGGTTGGGGAAGCTGGGGTAGAGATTGCTCAAGCCAAACGGTCGAGAGATGAATGATGGATGATAAAAGATAAAAAATAAAAAAGGGATGTGAAGATGGAGTGGAGGCAACGCGGGGGTGTGGGGAGCAGCGAGGGTGGTGAGGGAACAGCCTGCCGGCGTCGTCACCGTAACGGTCTCCCGCGGGAAGGACCAACGCGGGAGGCAACGTTACAATCCACTTCTTTCTTCTGTCTTCTCTCTTCTATCTTCTGTCTTCTTTCTTCTTTCTTCGTGGGATCTGGCGGTTAATCCTCCATCAACCACGTGGTTAACACGTGGCCGAGACAGGAGCAGCAAGAACCTTCTCGAATGGCTAGAAAAGATGATGTATACATAGGAACATTCTTATATATACCGGGTCAGATGGACGTAAAAGTAGCAGTTGTACCTTCTGTGCCTATCATCGTGTGCTTTTTGTGAAATGTGCATTTTTCTTTGTATCTTATGGAACATAGACAACACAGCAAGCTCTATCTTATGACACCATTATATCTTACTTTTTTCCCTATATACATAGAGATAATTGTGAAAAATTGCCTTTCAACCTTCAGCTGGATCAAGTGAGGCAGGGTGTGGGGAGCATATGGCTTTCCTTCAGCCAATAGGGAGGGAGTTTGTGTCTGCTAGTGCATAAATCGTGCTCGCACCACCGAAGACGACATTACCAAATTACTGATACTTTTCCCAAACAATACATAGGAATTTCATCCTTACAACTTATCAAACTATATCAAATGCAGCCCTCTCATTGGTAGATCATTGTCAACCAATGGCAAGCACGTATTCCATCATATATAGAGGCACCGAGGCCCGTTAAATCCCGTTTTCAAACCTCCAGTCTACAAAAAAGGACTTTAACTGGCCTTCCTTTCCACGCTTAACACACCCACCCACTACTACCACAAACACACACTCCCATTACTTGTATACTTTATTTACTTATAATTTATCGCTGTATCCCGCGTTAGCGAGGCAGCGAAAGGAATCACACGAAAGAATGGGCCAACCCTCCCACATACACATGTATACATATACACGTGCAGAAACGCCCATATACATACCTATGCATTTCAACCTATACATATTCATACATACACATACATATATATACACATGTACATACTTCATACTTACTGCTTTTATTCATTCTCGTCACCACCCCGCCACATTTATTCATATTTTCTTTTTATTATACTTTGTCGCTGTCTCCCGCGTTTGCGAGGTAGCGCAAGGAAACAGACGAAAGAAATGGCCCAACCCCCCCCATACACATGTATATACATACGTCCACACACGCAAATATACATACCTAAACAGCTTTCCATGGTTTACCCCAGACGCTTCACATGCCTTGATTCAATCCACTGACAGCACGTCAACCCCGGTATACCACATCGCTCCAATTCACTCTATTCCTTGCCCTCCTTTCACCCTCCTGCATGTTCAGGCCCCGATCACACAAAATCTTTTTCACTCCATCTTTCCACCTCCAATTTGGTCTCCCTCTTCTACTCGTTCCCTCCACCTCCGACACATATATCCTCTTGGTCAATCTTTCCTCATTCATTCTCTCCATGTGCCCAAACCACTTCAAAACACCCTCTTCTGCTCTCTCAACCACGCTCTTTTTATTTCCACACATCTCTCTTACCCTTACGTTACTTACTCGATCAAACCACCTCACACCACACATTGTCCTCAAACATCTCATTTCCAGCACATCCATCCTCCTGCGCACAACTCTATTCATAGCCCACGCCTCGCAACCATACAACATTGTTGGAACCACTATTCCTTCAAACATACCCATTTTTGCTTTCCGAGATAATGTTCTCGACTTCCACACATTTTTCAAGGCTCCCAAAATTTTCGCCCCCTCCCCCACCCTATGATCCACTTCCGCTTCCATGGTTCCATCCGCTGACAGATCCACTCCCAGATATCTAAAACACTTCACTTCCTCCAGTTTTTCTCCATTCAAACTCACCTCCCAATTGACTTGACCCTCAACCCTACTGTACCTAATAACCTTGCTCTTATTCACATTTACTCTTAACTTTCTTCTTCCACACACTTTACCAAACTCCGTCACCAGCTTCTGCAGTTTCTCACATGAATCCGCCACCAGCGCTGTATCATCAGCGAACAACAACTGACTCACTTCCCAAGCTCTCTCATCCCCAACAGACTTCATACTTGCCCCTCTTTCCAGGACTCTTGCATTGACCTCCCTAACAACCCCATCCATAAACAAATTAAACAACCATGGAGACATCACACACCCCTGCCGCAAACCTACATTCACTGAGAACCAATCACTTTCCTCTCTTCCTACACGTACACATGCCTTACATCCTCGATAAAAACTTTTCACTGCTTCTAACAACTTGCCTCCCACACCATATATTCTTAATACCTTCCACAGAGCATCTCTATCAACTCTATCATATGCCTTCTCCAGATCCATAAATGCTACATACAAATCCATTTGCTTTTCTAAGTATTTCTCACATACATTCTTCAAAGCAAACACCTGATCCACACATCCTCTACCACTTCTGAAACCACACTGCTCTTCCCCAATCTGATGCTCTGTACACGCCTTCACCCTCTCAATCAATACTCTCCCATATAATTTACCAGGAATACATACTTTATATGTATATATCTTTTTTTTTTTTCATACTATTCGCCATTTCCCGCGTTAGCGAGGTAGCGTTAGGAACAGAGGACTAAGCCTTTGCGGGAATATCCTCATCTGGCCCCCTTCTCTCTTCCTTCTCTTGGAAAATAAAAAAAAAAAAAAAACGAGAGGGGAGGATTTCCAGCCCCCCGCTCCCTTCCCTTTTAGTTGCCTTCTACAACACGCACGGAATACTTGTGAAGTATTCTTTCTCCCCTGTTCCTAGGGATTATACATATATATATATATATATATATATATATATATATATATATATATATATATATATATATATATATATATATATATATATATATGTATATATATATATATATATATATATATATATATATATATATATATATATATATATATATATATATATATATATATATATATATATATATATATATATATACATATATATATATATATATATATATATATATATATATATATATATATATATATATATATATATATATATATATATATATAAACACAATAATGGACATACATAGGAAATATTCCATCTAATTTTTTTTGTTGAATTTTTTTTCGTTTAGGTGTTATTTGTTGGAGTTTCTAAGACTTTTTATTTCTGGTTGCTTACCGTAGCTTTTGAATTAATTATTTGATTTGATTGTTAGTTGTTTATTTTGGCTTATTTAGATGTTATTTTCAATATCAATGGCGTTTATCATGGTCAACGCCATCTTCACTACATCCTCACAATCATTTTGAATATCAATGGCTTTTCTGTGGTTTAAGGTTATTTTCACTACAACTTCACGGTCATCTTGTTTTCATCATCGATGACGTTTATCTTGGTCAAAGACTATCTTCACTACATCCTTATACTTATCTCATTTTCAATATCATTGGCCTCTATCTTGATAAAAGCCATCTTCACTACTTCTTCATAATCATTATATTTTCAATATCACTAGCGCATTTTTTGGTGAAAGGCCATCTTCACTACATTCATATAGTCAAGTCACTTTCACAGCACTTAACTCTACCTTAATAAAAATGTATCTTCACTACATCCTCACAATCATCTCGTTTTCATTATCAGTGGCCTTTATCTTGGTCAAGGACATCTTCACTACATCTTCATAAATATCTTACTTTGGACATATCTTGCCTTTCAAATGGATTCCTGATATACCAATTTACATTCAGATATATATATATATATATATATATATATATATATATATATATATATATATATATATATATATATATATATATATATATATATATATATATATATATATATATATATATATATATATATATATATATATATATATATATATATATATATATATACATATATATATACATATGTATATATATATATATATATATATATATATATATATATATATATATATATATATATATATATATATATATATATATATATATATATATATATATATACATATACATGTATATATATATATATATATGTATATATATATATATATATATATATATATATATATATATATATATATATATATATATATATATATATATATATATATATATATATATATATATATGAATGTAAGTTGTTATGTCAGGAACCCATCTGGAAGGTGAACCTTATATAAACTACATTGCACCTTACAAATAAATAGAAACATCAAGCTTCACTATATTAACTTTACTATATTTAAATATAAACAAGGTCTAACCGAGGTTACTTGGTTGAGCAAGACGTGAGAATATCATCAACTGGCCCTCCAGCCCTGGGTTGAAATTGTCGTTCTGACGTATTTCGAGTTCAGTGCTGATACAGGACCACTGATTAGAGGACTATCTTGTAAGTCTGTGTAACTTCGCCTGACCCAGTCCACGTCTTCAATGGCTTTCTGTTACTACAAACGGGATTACAAAGGAAAGGCTTCCTTTGTTAGTTTCATGAATACCTTCGTTCAAATGAAGGGAAAGACTATTACTATGAAGCGGTACCTTATCAGCAGGAAAGAGCTGCAGCAACGGTATGAAAGTTACTGCAAGATACATAACGAGCCCGTGGCTTCCAACGTAAACATCGGCCGCCATTTGGGTTCCCTCGGCATCATGTGTGACACCAAGATTGGACCCGTTGGGAAACAGGAACGATACTATTCTGGTATCATGTGGCTCGATGGCGCAGGATCACCAACTGAAATGCAAAGAAAATGGAGAAAGCCGCCCAAACGTATCATGAAGGCAGTGCAAGAGAAGATCGAGAGGAATCGGTTGAGAGACGATATCGCTCACAGTATATTGAAATTTATACCCAAGACTTCCCCTGATCTCCAGACACAGCCAGTCACAGAGACCACCAGCCCCGCTTCCCAGACACAGCAAGTCACAGAGACCACCAGCCCCGCTTCCCAGACACAGCAAGTCACAGAGACCACCAGCCCCGGTCCCCAGACACAACCAGTCACAGAGACCACCAGCCCCGCTCTCCAGACACAGCCAGACACACAGCCCACCAGCCTCATCCCCCACACAGAGCCACAAGATCCTGATATTGAGGAAGCAAATGAATTTCTCGATGATTTTTTGCTTTCACTGGAGAAGAACTGATGAGTTCCTTATAGACAAGACAAAATGTTAAAAAAGGAATCTATATAAGTTCACTTATGGAGTGAGATCTTTGACGGAGCTGTGTTGCCTATAGCACAGCCTACCAAAGGGTGATCTTTGCTGTCGTGCAGTAACCTCATGAGGGCGGAGTCCGGCGGAGTCCGGCTACACTTTCTTTACCGAGGAAAAGATCTCTGCACTAATATTGAGTTTCTCTGTTGGCGTCAGGGTAAACACCCATCCCCCCCGAAGCTTGGTTACCTTTCCGTGGTGGGGGGGACTTCATGGATTGGGCAGTAGCAACCATCGTTGGTTGCTTCTCTTCAATCCATGAACGAAAAACCAAGCATCTTGAACGTAATTGTCGTATAAATTCACTTGGTGTCAAAACTGACGCGAAAGCGGTTGTCTCAATTTTGTCAGAAATGTTTGTGCGTCTCGGCCTGATGGCGGGAGTCGGTTTGGCGCTGTGGTCATGAGGGAATACGAGGAAGATTGGCAACCGTCCCAGAAGTAGCTACAGTGAGGCCCAGCAGCTGTCCCTAATACTGTGGAAGGCACTCATGTAAGGTGTGCAGTGAGGCGCAGCAGTAACAAGGGAAACGGACAACCAAAACAGCAATCTTGATCATCAGGAGGATATCCAATGCTCAGAGTGATAAGGACGATTATTGTATGGCTTCGCTCAGAGGATGAAAATCTTAGCCGTGAAAATCAACAAGTAAAATAACTAGTAGTTAGTGGTAGTGAAGTGGAATTACCGCATTTCTGTGGTCTTAATAGTAAAACGAAACTTTTCGTTTTCTCCATCAATCTAGAGGTGTTGTAGACCACCATCCTTAAGGTTGTAAGGTAATGGTAAGTACAAGGTTATGACCTCAGCAAATTTGTGATGGAAAGTGCAGGAAATGTGGTAATGTATATAATATAAATTGTATAGTTGTATAATAAATGTGTAATAAATTTTGTCTTCTCTGTTCCCGTTCATTAATTCAAATACAGGTAAGTTTTCTCTCTAACGAGGTGGGATAAGCTACGCGCACTCGGCTTGTAAATGTGGTGACTTTCCCTTCATTACCACAATGGTGTGCTGAACTGAAGATGTAGAATTCCGTAGACGAAACTAAGATAGGAAATCAATCTACATCAAAAATTGAAGGCGCCGCTCTGTGTGTGTGTGTGTGTGTGTGTGTGTGTGTGTGTGTGTGTGTGTGTGTGTGTGTGTGTGTGTGTGTGTGTACTACTTTAATCATTATCACGTGAGTCTTTTGAGGAAGGATTTGTACACTCGTGTTGCCCCGTCTTTTAACCTTGTAAGTGTAAAATATGTTTTCACTCCTGTGTGCACTCACACACACACACACACACACACACACACACACACACACACACACACACACACACACACACACATAACCTATAATATTATCTAGTATTTTCTTCAGACGGATATCTTATACCTTAATTATAAAAGCCAAAGAAAAATTTATAAAAACATATACATATATTTACACACGTGTAGATATATGTTATGTATTGAAATGTGGCGGAAAAATTCCTTATATATTAACAAACGTGATTGAGGACTTAAAGAATCTGGTACAAACATAATGGTTATTGTGATAAATGATTTATCTATGGTAAATATGTATTGTGTTGCATTATAATGGTTGCTCAGGACCAAGGTTCTTAAACCCGAATCAGTAAAATACTATAAGAAATAAAAGATCAGTTAAACATAAACATTTATAGTGATTAATCACACATTATATCTTACTGTGGGTATCTAAAACAAAATCCATTGCAAGGAGCTAGTTTAAGGCAGGAGCAATTCATTTTTTAACAAAATATTTACCTCTACATCCCTTTTCTTTCGTCACCATTTCTTGTGTTTACTACTATCAAGAAATATCTTTCATGTAACATAAAAATTCTGTATAGGTATTTGATTAATGTTCTTCAACGACGCGTTGTATAACTCTTCGTTAGTGAAGTTCATTTCGTGTAATGGATCATGCATTACAAAGTTGTGTCTATCCACACAAGTGTTACACGTCCCAGGTAAAGATATATTCTAGAGATAGTGTATATCTAACATATATACGTGTTTTTTAAATATGTGTAAAAAGTTTTCCTGAGGGACAATAGCTAAGACTTTCGTATTAAAGTTGATCAGTTGTAAGTGATCAAGCATTACAAAGGTGTGTCCATTACCACAGGTGCTACTGATCCCAGGTAAAGGTATTCTACCCTTCTAGTTATCTATGCTTCATCCCTGGCTTGATCCTTGCAAGTGATATATATATATATATGGTGTGTAATTCTCTATATTCTTATCATACAATCAATCAGTTGAGGTGCAGAACACGCTGTTCATCCTGGTCACTCCACTCTCTCACATACTATTATTGAAAAGGTGTTACCGGACTCAACCCGTAAGTCGTTACACCAGGAATGACAAGTTACATTGGGGAAAGGCTGTATCATCGACCAGGGAAGGGAAGAAATAGCACAGTCTCATCGAAAACCTTTTTGCTTCATAGATATGTGCCATCATCCCCTGCTCCTGTGTGGAGTGCAGCAGCCACGAAGGTGTAGGAGCGACATCAAAGGTGTGCTGGTGATGTGTGGTAATAATAATACTGTTCACACCATCACCTGGGCTGAGCCTCAGGACCTGTTACCCTCCTCCTGAGAAGGACTATTTTTGTGTCCCTACTCATCACACTCTCGAGAACCCCCCAAAATATTCCTCCCGAATTCCTTTCCTACCCAAACCCTTCCCTCTACGTCGTCAGTAATCAAGACAGACATTCATAGCTTTATATGCAGCTACCTGCTGGACCTGGACCATCATTTTATGTTGAACTTATGGTTCACATTCTGGCTTCATGACCTTTAGGTGATAGCCCTTAAATCCAACCACATATATACATCCTGTTATACAACTGATGTTACTGTCTGACGTATGTATGGTGCGGCTTGATGACCTTACCTGCTGATGGCTAATATCGACTGTTATCATCTTGCAAATTTTGTTATTTGTTTGCTTTTCCGTACGGTACACATTCTGGTTAACGAACTTTACTTGTTGACAGCTGTAAATTCAGAGATAATAAAACATACGTGTTATAGAGCCCGTATGATGAGGGCCCGAGCCAGGCAAGGACCTGACGAATCTGTAAACTAGAAGTTACCTGTTAGGCAAGATCAGAGAACGGGCCGTCCACACTCTAGATGTAGGACGTAAACCTAGAAAATCTAACAACGACAACAAACAACAGGTAGGTGAAGACCTCACTAGTGTGACAACGACAGTAGATAACTGCTACGAGGAGACCTGCTGGTGACTCTAACAATAACATAACTGTACAGTAAACAGACTTTCTGAGAACGGGCTTTCGTAAGACAAGGGCCCATGTCGGGCGAACACCTGCCCAATCTAACAACAACAATCTATCTAACTATTTGTTGTCATATATGAATCCTGACTCCATAACTGTTGATTAAGAGATTGCTTCACGTGGCAGAGATGATCCAGTCATTACACACGACAAAGGTACACTACTGAACTCCACCTCGTTCAACTCTGGGCTAACTAGCGAGCTACAAGGAACAGCCCGCCTGACCACCATTACCACACCTTGCAACTGCTCACTTGAAACGTTTCAGACAACAAACTGCCACTGTTTGTATCATCCTCAGCTGTGTTGACGACCCGTCCCTCACACCTCTTGTATACGTAAGGCTGGTGAACAGTATATGGTCTCCTCCCAACACCGGTCACGAACATTCTCCTATATTTCTTATTTTGTTTATTATAAAAGGAATACATATAGTAACGGGAGCCTAGCTATGATTATTACGCCTAAGTCCAGCACCATTAAGACTGTCTTTATAGATATACAAATACCAGCAGAAGACATGCAGAAGGATTGGCCATGTTGTGTGTGCAGCAGCCAGACACGTGAAGCCACACATCACACCACCGTCCGTGTATGACTGCTGGAGAACATAACCCCAGGTTGTATATACTGGACGAAATGATTGCACATCAAATTGGAAATGACAATAACACACTTATCCAAAAATTAAATATAAAGTGTATGTTAGTTCTGTATGTTAAGTAAGTACCTTATATTAATATTATGTCATACACAGTTATCATTTAATTGTATAATTAATAAGTCACCTATTACGTAGCACTTAGACATATGGTGTGAAAATATAATACAATATCCATAAAAAGTTTTAGCAAAAATGTATAATTATGTTGATGCAATAAGGAAAATGTGAATGATGACTAACCTTGGTAGCTTGAGTTCTACAGAAGTGCTTCATGTTGCTTTGTAGTAAACACAACATTCCTAAATTGTCTTGGCTCAGTCTCTCTCCGGCGTGACCTCATCTGCTGAGAACACCTGCCAACTGAGGCAGCAGCTGACACACCTGGATATGGCAACTGATGCAGCAGCTGACACATCTGGATATGGCAACTGAGGCAGCAGCTGACACATCTGGATATGGCAACTGAGGCAGCAGCTGGAGACACCTGAGTATGGCAACTGAGGCTTGATAAAATGAATATTAGTCAGTGATTTTCCTAGGTGTAGGTCGAGTTTTCACTTCCTTTAACGATGATTAATAAAGGTTTAATTGTGTTTTGTCTTGAGGCTGACGAGTGTTGGCAAGATTTGACCAGAATGCAGTAGAGATAACGCGTAGCTAGCGATCACTGCTGGAAAATCCAGAGTTATGAAGAACTAATGCGTGAGTTACGTCTTGTCATGTTATGTGAGAAGTGGAGAGAGAGAGAGAGAGAGAGAGAGAGAGAGAGAGAGAGAGAGAGAGAGAGAGAGAGAGAGAGAGAGAGAGAGAGAGAGAGAGAGAGAGAGAGAGAGACTGTGATTAATGAAGATGTATCAGGGGTCAGAAAAGACACAAAGGAAGATGGAAAGGGAAAGAGAAGGAAAAAAAAAGTTAAACAAATAACAGAAGATCCGTCATAATGTGTTTCCCACAAAGTACTTGGCTTCAGTGTTAGATTTCAGATGAAGATGCTGGAAGAATAGTCGTGTGTATTATCCTTAAGTTCTCTGTGACGTCCAGATATTATCCACTCACTCCACTTGTGCATATGTGAGGCAGTTCTTATAACAGCAGAGCAACAGTCACATCTGAACAATATGGTGGAAACATGGATTTTTCATGACCTACGCAAAATGAAATAATCAGAATTGATTGTAAATATGTGTGCAAAGATTAAAATCAATGATGATTTATACTGAGTACCTGACGTAGATGCCAGACTCCTGCTTGAACAAGTGACTTGCCATTATCTTCAGTTATTCACTATAATAGCCAAGAACTACCTCTTCATCATTAATGTTTTGGATGGGCAAGAAATTGCTTCCTACACACCACAATGGTCCAGCAGAGGTTTGGTTAACTCTGACTGATATAATTGTGCAAAATTTATAAGTCAACCCCAATAGTCAACCCAGTTAACTAAGACAAATACATATTAGTTTTATTTAATCATAAAAATATTAGAAATCATTGGTTGTTACAGTACCTTCATCATGTTGTCATGAAGTCCCTACTTGTCCTTACCATCAACACAAGTAATCTACTTTTCATTACTTCTGTTTTATCTCTGATTCTCTTTACAGTCTTTATATATAGCAAGATATCTTCAGACATATCTATGGTCAGATATTGATCTTTACAGTCTTTATATATAGCAAGATATCTTGAGACATATCTATGGTCATATATTGATCTTTACAGTCTTTATATATAGCAAGATATCTTGAGACATATCTATGGTCATATATTGATCTTTACAGTCTTTATATATAGCAAGATATCTTGAGACATATCTATGGTCATATATTGATCTTTACAGTCTTTATATATAGCAAGATATCTTGAGACATATCTATGGTCATATATTGATCTTTACAGTCTTTATATATAGCAAGATATCTTGAGACATATCTATGGTCATAAATTGATCTTTACAGTCTTTATATATAGCAAGATATCTTGAGACATATCTATGGTCATATATTGATCTTTACAGTCTTTATATATAGCAAGATATATTGAGACACATCTATGGTCATATATTGATCTTTACGGTCTTTATATATAGCAAGATATATTGAGACACATCTATGGTCATATAATGATCTTTACAGTCTTTATATATAAGCAAGATATCTTGAGATATATCTATGGTCATAAATTGATCTTTACAGTCTTTATATATAGCAAGATATCTTGAGACATATCTATGGTCATATATTGATCTTTACAGTCTTTATATATAGCAAGATATATTGAAACACATCTATGGTCATATATTGATCTTTACAGTCTTTATATATAGCAAGATATATTGAGACATATCTATGGTCAGATATTGATCTTTACAGTCTTTATATATAGCAAGATATCTTGAGACACATTTATGGTCATATATTGATCTTTAAAGTCTTTATATATAGCAAGATATCTTGAGACATATCTATGGTCATATATTGATCTTTACAGTCTTTATATATAGCAAGATATCTTGAGACACATCTATGGTCATATATTGATCTTTACAATCTTTATATATAGCAAGATATATTGAGACACATCTATGGTCATATATTGATCTTTTCAGTCTTTATATATAGCAAGATATCTTGAGACACATCTATGGTCATATATTGATCTTTACAGTCTTTATATATAGCAAGATATATTGAGACACATCTATGGTCATATATTGATCTTTACAGTCTTTATATATAGCAAGATATCTTGAGACATATCTATGGTCAGATATTGATCTTTACAGTCTTTATATATAGCAAGATATCTTGAGACATATATATGGTCATATATTGATCTTTACAGTCTTTATATATAGCAAGATATATTGAGACACATCTATGGTCATATATTGATCTTTACAGTCTTTATATATAGCAAGATATCTTGAGACATATCTATGGTCATATATTGATCTTTACAGTCTTTATACATAGCAAGATATCTTGAGACATATCTATGGTCAGATATTGATCTTTACAGTCTTTATATATAGCAAGATATCTTGAGACATATCTATGGTCATATATTGATCTTTACAGTCTTTATATATAGCAAGATATCTTGAGACATATCTATGGTCATATATTGATCTTTACAATCTTTATATATAGCAAGATATATTGAGACATATCTATGGCCAGGTATTGATCTTTTTTTTCTCTGTTTGTTTGTTGTCATATGGAAATTCATGGTAATAAAGGTTCATTGTTGTCAGGCTAAAATCTAAGGTCTGGTCTGTATCAATCAACAAACCTGCTTTTCTAAACCTGTATCACATGAGCCCTCATTGTGTGGCCTTCGAGAGAATGTAAGTCTGGTTATCCTACATATGGCAGGCTTCTAATGCCTGGTATAGTTGTGTCATTCTTCTCTTTATGCACAAACTTCGTCCATTGTGTTGCCACAAGGATTCACCAAGTTGTTGATGGCCGTGGCTGGGGGATGAAGGTCACATTAAATGTAATTAAGGTTAATTTGTCATGTTACTGCAATAAACTAATGTTCCTGTCCGTCCCGTATGGTTATTCTAATCACACAACACCATCAGGCTCTCTCTCTCTCTCTCTCTCTCTCTCTCTCTCTCTCTCTCTCTCTCTCTCTCTCTCTCTCTCTCTCTCTCTCTCTCTCTAATTGCTGGAAGCAGTATAACGGATCCTTATAATACTGATGTATGAGGGATATAAACTCAGTCTCCAGTGTTTAGTCTCGATTCCCAGAAACCTTGGAAAGGTAAAGACTCACTCAGTTCCCCGGGGGCCCGGCTCTGTGTTGTTGTGTAAGACAAACGTAAAGTCTATCATTACCTATAGCTATACCGCAGTCATGTTGGCAACACTACTACCATAACCGGCCCACTCCACTTCCCTCCAGGCCGGCTACCTGACACGCACACCTCATTGGTTGTTGCTATTTTGACCGCCAATTTTGTCGTTAAAATTTAAATCGATACTGTATCAGTTTTATATCAGTGCGTACACAGTATCATTATATTGCGGTGAACATCTACATTATGTTGATTATTTAAGATAACAAGTAGGAGACAAGAAGTATCCAGAGCGAAAAAAAGAAAGTAACATTTGATATTGGCAGACTCCAGATTGGAACGCCCCCCCCCCCCCCCCCCAAGCCGGCCGGGGGGAAGTGGAGTCGCCGGGACTAAGCCATCACGAGTGACCAGCGTTGCCAACATGACTGCGGGCGGCAGAGTAGCACATAAATATTCAAGCTCAAGTTGCCAAGTTTCTCTGTTCTTAATCTAACCCTAAACAATTATTTCATTATGTGACACTCTGTGTCCAGGTAGTGGCCATTATAACAATATAATCTGGAAAATAGATAGGCTGGAAACAACCCAAAATCGTGAAATAAATGAGTGTTAAGCACCAAGCAAGTGTGGCAGTTGTGACTGAACGTCATTAAACCCGTCCAAAATGATGCCATGGATGATAACTCACTGGTAAGTCCGTAGCCGTCACCTCCACCCTCACCAGAACAGCTATGTTACCACACCAAGGCACCTGGGTTCACTCACTATGAATCATAGGTACGAGATTCACAACGGTTCCCATACCATCATGATTCATAACGGTTTCTATACCATCATGATTCATAACGGTTCCCATACCATCATGATTCATAACGGTTCCCATACCATCATGATTCATAACGGTTTCCATACCATCATGATTCATAACGGTTCCCATACCATCATGATTCATAACGGTTTCGATATCATCATGATTCATAACGGTTCCCATACCATCATGATTCATAACGGTTCCCATACCATCATGATTCATAACGGTTTCTATACCATCATGATTCATAACGGTTCCCATACCATCATGATTCATAACGGTTCCCATACCATCATGATTCATAACAGTTCCCATACCATCATGATTCATAACGGTTTCTATACCATCATGATTCATAACGGTTCCCATACCATCATGATTCATAACGGTTTCTATACCATCATGATTCATAACGGTTCCCATACCATCATGATTCATAACGGTTCCCATATCATCATGATTCATAACGGTTCCCATACCATCATGATTCATAACGGTTCCCATACCATCATGATTCATAACGGTTCCCATACCATCATGATTCATAACGGTTCCCATACCATCATGATTCATAACGGTTCCCATACCATCATGATTCATAACGGTTCCCATACCATCATGATTCATAACGGTTCCCATACCATCATGATTCATAACGGTTCCCATACCATCATGATTCATAACGGTTCCCATACCATCATGATTCATAACGGTTCCCATACCATCATGATTCATAACGGTTCCCATACCATCATGATTCATAACGGTTCCCGATACCATCATGATTCATAACGGTTCCCATACCATCATGATTCATAACGGTTCCCATACCATCATGATTCATAACGGTTCCCATACCATCATGATTCATAACGGTTCCCATACCATCATGATTCATAACGGTTCCCATACCATCATGATTCATAACGGTTCCGATACCATCATGATTCATAACGGTTCCCATACCATCATGATTCATAACGGTTCCCATACCATCATGATTCATAACGGTTCCCATACCATCATGATTCATAACGGTTCCCATACCATCATGATTCATAACGGTTCCCATACCATCATGATTCATAACGGTTCCCATACCATCATGATTCATAACGGTTCCGATACCATCATGATTCATAACGGTTCCCATACCATCATGATTCATAACGGTTCCGATACCATCATGATTCATAACGGTTCCCATACCATCATGATTCATAACGGTTCCCATACCATCATGATTCATAACGGTTCCCATACCATCATGATTCATAACGGTTCCCATACCATCATGATTCATAACGGTTCCCATACCATCATGATTCATAACGGTTCCCATACCATCATGATTCATAACGGTTCCCATACCATCATGATTCATAACGGTTCCGATACCATCATGATTCATAACGGTTCCCATACCATCATGATTCATAACGGTTCCCATACCATCATGATTCATAACGGTTCCCATACCATCATGATTCATAACGGTTCCCATACCATCATGATTCATAACGGTTCCCATACCATCATGATTCATAACGGTTCCCATACCATCATGATTCATAACGGTTCCCATACCATCATGATTCATAACGGTTCCCATACCATCATGATTCATAACGGTTCCCATACCATCATGATTCATAACGGTTCCCATACCATCATGATTCATAACGGTTCCCATACCATCATGATTCATAACGGTTCCCATACCATCATGATTCATAACGGTTCCCATACCATCATGATTCATAACGGTTCCCATACCATCATGATTCATAACGGTTCCCATACCATCATGATTCATAACGGTTCCCATACCATCATGATTCATAACGGTTCCCATACCATCATGATTCATAACGGTTCCCATACCATCATGATTCATAACGGTTCCCATACCATCATGATTCATAACGGTTCCCATACCATCATGATTCATAACGGTTCCCATACCATCATGATTCATAACGGTTCCATACCATCATGATTCATAACGGTTCCCATACCATCATGATTCATAACGGTTCCCATACCATCATGATTCATAACGGTTCCCATACCATCATGATTCATAACGGTTCCCATACCATCATGATTCATAACGGTTCCCATACCATCATGATTCATAACGGTTCCCATACCATCATGATTCATAACGGTTCCCATACCATCATGATTCATAACGGTTCCCATACCATCATGATTCATAACGGTTCCCATACCATCATGATTCATAACGGTTCCCATACCATCATGATTCATAACGGTTCCCATACCATCATGATTCATAACGGTTCCCATACCATCATGATTCATAACGGTTCCCATACCATCATGATTCATAACGGTTCCCATACCATCATGATTCATAACGGTTCCCATACCATCATGATTCATAACGGTTCCCATACCATCATGATTCATAACGGTTCCCATACCATCATGATTCATAACGGTTCCCATACCATCATGATTCATAACGGTTCCCATACCATCATGATTCATAACGGTTCCCATACCATCATGATTCATAACGGTTCCCATACCATCATGATTCATAACGGTTCCCATACCATCATGATTCATAACGGTTCCCATACCATCATGATTCATAACGGTTCCCATACCATCATGATTCATAACGGTTCCCATACCATCATGATTCATAACGGTTCCCATACCATCATGATTCATAACGGTTCCCATACCATCATGATTCATAACGGTTCCTATACCATCATGATTCATAACGGTTCCCATACCATCATGATTCATAACGGTTCCCATACCATCATGATTCATAACGGTTCCCATACCATCATGATTCATAACGGTTCCCATACCATCATGATTCATAACGGTTCCCATACCATCATGATTCATAACGGTTCCCATACCATCATGATTCATAACGGTTCCCATACCATCATGATTCATAACGGTTCCCATACCATCATGATTCATAACGGTTCCCATACCATCATGATTCATAACGGTTCCCATACCATCATGATTCATAACGGTTCCCATACCATCATGATTCATAACGGTTCCATACCATCATGATTCATAACGGTTCCCATACCATCATGATTCATAACGGTTCCCATACCATCATGATTCATAACGGTTCCCATACCATCATGATTCATAACGGTTCCCATACCATCATGATTCATAACGGTTCCCATACCATCATGATTCATAACGGTTTCTATACCATCATGATTCATAACGGTTCCCATACCATCATGATTCATAACGGTTCCCATACCATCATGATTCATAACGGTTCCCATACCATCATGATTCATAACAGTTTCCATACCATCATGATTCATAACGGTTCCCATACCATCATGATTCATAACGGTTCCCATACCATCATGATTCATAACGGTTCCCATACCATCATGATTCATAACGGTTCCCATACCATCATGATTCATAACAGTTCCCATACCATCATGATTCATAACGGTTCCGATACCATCATGATTCATAACGGTTCCCATACCATCATGATTCATAACGGTTCCCATACCATCATGATTCATAACGGTTCCCATACCATCATGATTCATAACGGTTCCCATACCATCATGATTCATAACGGTTCCGATACCATCATGATTCATAACGGTTCCCATACCATCATGATTCATAACGGTTCCCATACCATCATGATTCATAACGGTTCCCATACCATCATGATTCATAACGGTTCCCATACCATCATGATTCATAACGGTTCCCATACCATCATGATTCATAACGGTTCCCATACCATCATGATTCATAACGGTTCCGATACCATCATGATTCATAACGGTTCCCATACCATCATGATTCATAACGGTTCCCATACCATCATGATTCATAACGGTTCCCATACCATCATGATTCATAACGGTTCCGATACCATCATGATTCATAACGGTTCCCATACCATCATGATTCATAACGGTTCCCATACCATCATGATTCATAACGGTTCCCATACCATCATGATTCATAACGGTTCCCATACCATCATGATTCATAACGGTTCCCATACCATCATGATTCATAACGGTTCCCATACCATCATGATTCATAACGGTTCCCATACCATCATGATTCATAACGGTTCCCATACCATCATGATTCGAATACGAGAGCCGTGACCTCGGTTGTGGACCCTCAACATTTTAGTCAGAGACTGTACAACATACAGGTGGCTCCCTCACTGTAGACGTCAGTCACCATACATTACTGGTTGTCTGGTACAACATACAGGTGGCTCCCTCACTGTAGACGTCAGTCACCATACATTACTGGTTGTCTGGTACAACATACAGGTGGCTCCGTCACTGTAGACGTCAGTCATCATACATTACTGGTTGTCTGGTACAACATACAGGTGGCTCCGTCACTGTAGACGTCAGTCACCATACATTACTGGTTGTCTGGTACAACATACAGGTGGCTCCGTCACTGTAGACGTCAGTCATCATACATTACTGGTTGTCTGGTACAACATACAGGTGGCTCCCTCACTGTAGACGTCAGTCATCATACATTACTGGTTGTCTGGTACAACATACAGGTGGCTCCGTCACTGTAGACGTCAGTCATCATACATTACTGGTTGTCTGGTACAACATACAGGTGGCTCCGTCACTGTAGACGTCAGTCATCATACATTACTGGTTGTCTGGTACAACATACAGGTGGCTCCGTCACTGTAGACACTGTTTAGGTTTAACCATAAACCTTAACTAAAGTAATATGGCAACATGAACAAATTTTACGACTGAAATATCAGAGACGATCGAAATTAAGAGTGAATGAGAACGATATATGCACACAGTTTAAAAGAACAAAGTATGAATGGCAGCCAGGGAATAAGAGGCCGCCCAACTAAATTTAAAAGTTCGCGTTCAGTGGCAGAGTTAGATTAATTGTACAGACTTCCCTTGCTCTGGTGGAATTTAAAGGTCATGTGTACCTCTACAGTCAGAATTTAAAGGTTCATATTAAAGTGCAGAATTCCAAGAATATCGTTAAAATAATTCACTTTAAAATTCTTTAGTTATGTGAAGCATTTCATACAACAGCTGCAATATGACGGTGTGTAAAAGTTCACTGTTGCATGGTAGTATTAATGTGTTTAATTGACGAGGTTGATTAACCTAACCTAAACTAACCTAACCCAACCTAACCTAATGACGTATGTAAAAGGACTTTGTTGACATAATGCAGCTGGAAGATTTACGTTCAAATGATCATGTTTAAATGTTCGTTAATGAATGAGGGAGTTAAATGGATGAATTTTAAGTTCGCGTTTCATGGAGTCGTTTTGAAACAATTTGTTAAAATGTCATAGTTTAAATGATCATATGTACAAGGTTGGCCAGATGGCGGGAGTGTGTAGACACAGCCATAATCATCCGATGATTGCATTTAGAAACAGACAGATGTAATATAGCAAAAAATATTAACAAAACAGTGAGTTGGTGACATGTTTCATATATTTGTAATACAACTCTGAAGATAGTTCGTAGATCCTTAAGGGGAGTGAATGATGGATAAATGGTGAGAAAATGTGCAAAAACGGGGCTAAGTATTTCAGTCCAAACAAGAATTCTTTTGTTCACTTCTTCGACATTGATCTCAGGACATTTCAATGGCTGAGATTTACATGATACAGAAAATCTTCAAACAAGGACGATAGGCAGACAGATAGATGGTTGAATAAATAGGTAAACTTGATGGATGTAGGTGGAATCAGAGTCGCCTATGATTTCGTTCACAGCGAATGAGATGATAAATGGGCGAGGCTATAACCATCGTCTATGATTATTGTAAATGACTAATAATGATTAATCTTTATTGTTTTTGTACGACTGCTGTTAGCCTTTGAAGGTTAATGTTCCCTCAAAGTTGCCCGGACCCTACCACTAGGAGGTCAACAGTTCGACTTAGGGTCCATTTGTGCCATGTTTATGGCACCCAACAGAATGGATGTATTTTTCTTATTTTTTTTTCATCGCTATGGATGGGACTCATAAATGTTAGGAACTTTTCCTAACGATTTGATCCTTTATGGTAACCGCTTCATCCGTACAATAGTTTGTCAATAATTTGCAACTGAATGAGAACTTTTGCCGTAGGAAATGTCTTCTGAGGACCGGGTATAACAGGGTCGACTGCTGGAGGAGGAGCAGCTTCTCCAATCTCAGGGATGGGAACTTAAGGTTCAAGGAATTTCAGGGATGAATGTTGGTGGTGTGGACTTTAATCTTCAACACGGCCGCTTCAGCTTTAGGGTCGGCTGCTGCTGCAGGTGCTGCAGATCCTCCAGTCGCAGCGACGGACACATCAGGGTCTTCATCGACGACCAGTACGAGTACGTCGGGATCCACCAGGCCTGATTCATCCCCATAGAAGTAGGGGATCAAGGTCACCAATTCAGTGGTAGGCATCACTTTGCCCCGTTGTTTGGTGGGAGCCAAAGAAACATTGATGGGGATGGCGGCTGCTCCTGTGTCAACTACACCAGTTTCCTCGCTGGGTCCGCCTTCGCACAGGTCATCATCATCTTGATGCCGAGTCTGGATCTTCACCACTACTCTCTCGTGCACGGGTTCGATATCCAGACGTGATCTCTTCCTGGAAGGCCTTTGGCATTGTGGAAGGCACCGCTTTCCTCCCTGGGCCAGGCCCTCACTGCTGGACAACCAGGCAATTCTGGTGTAGGCGTACTCCTGGTGGCGGCCGTTGCGTCCTCCAAGTCTGCGATCTGCCTTGATGCCCCACCGTCCCAGTGTTCTCCCGACGTTCAGGACGGCAGCTTTCTCGTACCCGAACCCTTCGCAGAATTCACAGTATCGCAAATATAGCTCAGTTCGGCTTATACAATCTTTAACAGCCCCGGTTTGCTGGATGTGAGCCTCGAAAAATTCAAGGAAGGATTCCTTGCCAGGGTACCGATGGGCAGCGCGGACGTGAGTCATTTCTGCGATCTGGTGAGATGAGTGATTTACTTGACGAAGTAAACTTTCATAGACCAGCACTTGCAAAAATATAGTGAAGCCACACAAAAATATAGTAGACTAGCGTTTCCTCATTGATTTAATATCCTAGATGATAGATTAACATAGTGAAGTTGAAGCACTAGTGTAGTGAAGATGAAACATCAATATAGTGATGATGGCAGGATGCGGTTGAGGGTGTACACTGGGCAGAATTGCCTCAAGTGGAGAGTGTATTGTAGCTTGTAGTGGAAATATAATGGTGTGTGTGTGTGTGTGTGTGTTGTGTGTGTGTGTTTGTGTGTAGTGATACAAAGACTATATAAGAAAGACAGGAAAGCAGGAGTAATCTCGCGTGAGCAATGACTGCTTTAATTGTGCACGTTGTCAACAGCTGGTGGTACTAATTACCCTTGTGCTGTCTGGCTGTCTGTTTGTTGACGAAAACTTTACAACGAGTTTCCAGTTTGAAAAAAGAGAAAAGAAAATAATCCAAAACTTGTTTTTCATGTTTTTCCCAAGGATAAAGTCTTGTACGCACGACTTCAGACAACTATGAGCAATAACATATATAGGTAACA
>NC_092231.1:52943848-52994670 GCF_036320965.1 Panulirus ornatus
TGAAAAACAAGTTTTGGATTATTTTCTTTTTTCTTTTTTCAAACTGAAAACTCGCTGTAAAGTTTTCGTCAACAAACAGACAGCTAGACAGCGCAAGGGTAATTAGTACCACCAGCTTTTGACAACGCGCACAATTAAGCAACCATTGCTCACGCGAGATTACTCCTGCTTTCCTGTTTTTCTTATATAGTGTTTGTATCACTACACACACACACACACACACACACACACACACACACACACCATTATATTTCCACTACAAGCTACATTACACTCTCCACTAGAGGCAATTCTGCCCAGTGTACCCCCTCTACCGTAACCTGCCATCTTCACTATGTTGGTGTTTCATCTTCACTACGCTAGTTCTTCAACTTCACTCTGTTAATCTATCATCTAGGATATCAAATCAATGAGGAAACGCTAGTCAACTATATTTTTGTGTGGCTTCACTATATCTTTGCAAGTGCTGGTCTATGAAAGTTTACTTCGTCAAGTAAATCACTCATCTCACCAGATCGCAGAAATGACTCACGTCCGCGCTGCACATCGGTACCCTGGCAAGGAATCCTTCCTTGAATTTTTCGAGGCTCACATCCAGCAAACCGGGGCTGTTAAAGATTGTATAAGCCGAACTGAGCTATATTTGCGATACTGTGAATTCTGCGAAGGGTTCGGGTACGAGAAAGCTGCCGTCCTGAACGTCGGGAGAACACTGGGACGGTGGGGCATCAAGGCAGATCGCAGACTTGGAGGACGCAACGGCCGCCACCAGGAGTACGCCTACACCAGAATTGCCTGGTTGTCCAGCAGTGAGGGCCTGGCCCAGGGAGGAAAGCGGTGCCTTCCAGAAAGCCAAAGGCCTTCTAGGAAGAGATCACGTCTGGATATCGAACCCGTGCACGAGAGAGTAGTGGTGAAGATCCAGACTCGGCATCAAGATGATGATGACCTGTGCGAAGGCGGACCCAGCGAGGAAACTGGTGTAGTTGACACAGGAGCAGCCGCCATCCCCATCAATGTTTCTTTGGCTCCCACCAAACAACGGGGCAAAGTGATGCCTACCACTGAATTGGTGACCTTGATCCCCTACTTCTATGTGGATGAATCAGGACTGGTGGATCCCGACGTACTCGTACTGGTCGTCGATGAAGACCCTGATGTGTCCGTCGCTGCGACTGGAGGATCAGCAGCATCTACAGCAGCAGCCGACCCTAAAGCTGAAGCGGCCGTGTTGAAGATTAAAGTCCACACCACCAACATTCATCCCTGAAATTCCTTAAACCTTAAGTTCCCGTCGTTGAGATTGGAGAAGCTGCTCCTCCTCCAGCAGTCGACCCTGTTATACCCGGTCCTCAGAAGACACTTCCTATGGCAAAAGTTCTCATTCAGTTGCAAATTATTGGCAAACTATTTTACGGATGAAGCGGTTATCATAAAGGATTAAATCCTTAGGAAAAGTTCCTACTATTTATGAGTCCCATCTACTGGGGTGAAAAAAAAAAATTAAAAATAAAAAGATACATCCATTCTGTTAGGTGCCAAAAACATGGCACAAATGGACCCTAAGTCGAACTGCTGACCTCCTAGTGGTAGGGTCCGGGCAACTTTGAGGGAACATTAACCTTCAAAGGCTAACAGCAGTCGCACAAAAACAATAAAGATTAATCATTATCAGTCATTTACAATAATCATAGACGATGGTTATAGCCTCGCCCATTTATCATCTCATTCGCTGTGAAGGAAATCATAGGCGACTCTGATTGCACCTACATCTATCAGTTTACTTATTTATTCAATCATCTATCTATCTGTCTATCTTCCTTGTTTGAAGATTTTCTGTATCATGTAAATCTCAGCCATTGAAATGTCCTGAGATTAATGTCGAAGTGAATGAATGAATTCTAGTTTGGATTAGAATACTTAGCCCCGTTTTTGCACTTTCCTTCACCATTTGTCCACCATTCATTCCCCTTAAGAATCTACGAACTAACTTCAGAGTCGTATTACAAACATATGAAACATGTCACCATCTCACTGTTTTGTTGACATTTCTAACTATATTACATCTGTCAGTTTCTAACTGCGATCATCGGATGATTATCTTTATATATTTTGCTGCTGTTCAAGTTCCTTCACGAGAATAATAAACCAGACCTTGTTTTCATCATGTAACATGGAGTTCAAGAAGAAAGTCTATAGATGAAAAAAATCCAATGGCATAAATTCAATTAATTAGATTACACGCAGAATATTCGCCCTTCTTGACCAACACCATTTCAGAAGTAATGGTTGCTCGAACATCGGCAGTTGAGACGAAAAAAGAAAAACAAAAATATGTTCAGTAAAACTATATTAGTACAAAGACAATGTATCGTATGTACCGATATGAAAGATGATATATAGTCTGTACTAATATCCAAGACAATATAGGCAGCAAGTATGAATTATGTACATGTGAAGGTATATATATATATATATATATATATATATATATATATATATATATATATATATATATATATATATATATATATATATATATATATATATATATACAGCTCAGATTTGGGTGTATAAATGTGTGTTGATGTAACCAAGATGAAAAAAAAGGAGAGATAGGTAGTATGTTTGAGGAAAGAAACCAGTATGTGTAAATCAATTCCGCTTTAGGGAAAAGGTTAAGAGATCCTATACAGGTATATAAAGTTATTGTAATGGCATCCCTTTAAGCTTAATATTTTAACTTCCTGTAACTAGTTCCAACAATTAAAACAATATTCAGCATTGTGATTTAAGTGACTGACTTTAGGATGCATTTGGATCTGTCAAAAATTGTATTTAGCAAATACTTCAAATTTCGATTGACCCGTTCTATATTTTTATTCATTTCATCTCAGTTTTATCACCTTTCTGTTACTGTTTAATATCAACAGTAGCCCGTCTACGTAGTTGGGGCTCTGAAGCAACGGAAACTTTTTCTAGCCTAGGTTAGGGTAGTATCTAAACCAAACCTAAATGACCTTACCTTAGAAATATGTTCAGACAGTACCTTCTGAAAATATTTCTTAAGGTAAGGTCGTGGGGATTAGTTTAGCTGCTAACTAAACCTTGTCTAGAAAAAGTTTGTTTTAAAGCCACAACTAGTTGAAAGGCCTACTTTAAGTGGTGATATTGAAATCAATTTGCTCCAGTGTGCCCCTCCGTCCGTTTGTTTTATGTCCATCTAAAGATGCATACGTTCAATTTTTGATGTAGATTGATTTCCTATATTAGCTTCGTCTACGGAATTCTACATCTTCAGTTCAGCACAACATTGTGGTAATGAAGGGAAAGTCACCACATTTACAAGCCGAGTGCAGGTAGCTTGCCCCACCTTGTTAGAGAGAAAAATGACCTGTATTTGAATCAATGAACGTGAACAGAGAAGACAAAGTTTTACTATACATTTATTGTACAACTATATATAATTTAGATTACATACATTACCACATTTCCTGCACTTTCCATCACAAATTTGCTGCGGTTATAACCTTGTAGTTACCATTACCTTACAACCATAAGGATGGTGGTCTACAACACCTCCAGATATACAACTATATATAATTTAGATTACATACATTACCACATTTCCTGCGCTTTCCATCACAAATTTGCTGCGGTTATAACCTTGTAGTTACCATTACCTTACAACCTTAAGGATGGTGGTCGACAACACCTCCAGATTGATGGAGAGAACGAAAAGTTTCGTTTTACTCTTAAGACAAAAGAAATACGGTAATTCCACTTCACTACCACTAACTAGTTATTTTACTTGTTGATTTTCACGGCTAAGATTTTCATCCTCTGAGCGAAGCCATACAATAATCGTCCTTATCTACTCTGAGCATTGGATAGCCTCCTGATGATCAAGATTGCTGTTTTGGTTGTCCGTTTCCCTTGTTACTGCTGCGCCTCACTGCACACCTTACATGAGTGCCTTCCACAGTATTAGGGACAGCTGCTGGGCCTCACTGTAGCTACTTCTGGGACGGTTGCCAATCTTCCTCGTATTCCCTCATGACCACAGCGCCAAACCGACTCCCGCCATCAGGCCGAGACGCACAAACATTTCTGACAAAATTGAGACAAACGCTTTCGCGTCAGTTTTGACATCAAGTGAATTTATACGACAATTACGCTCAAGATGCTTGGTTTTTCGTTCATGGATTGAAGAGAAGCAACCAGCGATGGTTGCTACTGCCCAATCCATGAAGTCCCCCCCACCACGGAAAGGTAACCAAGCTTCGGGGGGGATGGGTGTTTACCCTGACGCCAACGGAGAAACTCAATACAATATTTTTATTATAACTTTCCTTAATCTTGAAAAATAAATCAATCAGAGGGAAGAATAGCCCCAGTCATATGAAGATTGGCTAACCAAATGTATATAGTTGTCAGTCCTTCTAACACTTGTATATTTTCGATCATTAGAGCATCCATCTATTCATCTCATATAAGTGTTGCTAGGACAGTTGTCTATTAGTGCAGAGATCTTCTCCTCGGTAAAGAAAGTGTAGCCGGACTCCGCCCTCATGAGGTTACTGCAAGACAGCAAAGATCACCCTTTGGTAGGCTGTGCTATAGGCAGCACAGCTCCGTCAAAGATCTCACTCCATAAGTGAACTTATATAGATTCCTTTTTTAACATTTTGTCTTGTCTATAAGGAACTCATCAGTTCTTCTCCAATGAAAGCAAAAAATCATCGAGAAATTCATTTGCTTCCTCAATATCAGGATCTTGTGGCTCTGTGTGGGGGACGGGGCTGGTGGGCTGTGTGTCTGGCTGTGTCTGGGGAGCGGGGCTGGTGGTCTCTGTGACTTGCTGTGTCTGTGGAGCGGGGCTGGTGGTCTCTGTGACTTGCTGTGTCTGGGGAGCAGGGCTGGTGGTCTCTGTGACTTGCTGTGTCTGGGGAGCGGGGCTGGTGGTCTCTGTGACTGGCTGTGGCTGGGATGCGGGGCTGGTAGTCTCTGTGACTGGCTGTGGCTGGAGATCAGGGGAAGTCTTGGGCATAAATTTCAATATACTGTGAGCGATATCGTCTCTCAACCGATCCCTCTCGATCTTCTCTTGCACGGCCTTCATGATACGTTTGGGCGGCTTTCTCCATTTTCTTTGCATTTCAGTTGGTGATCCTGCGCCATCGAGCCACATGATACCAGAATAGTATCGTTCCTGTTTCCCAACGGGTCCAATCTTGGTGTCACACATGATGCCGAGGGAACCCAAATGGCGGCCGATGTTTACGTTGGAAGCCACGGGCTCGTTATGTATCTTGCAGTAACTTTCATACCGTTGCTGCAGCTCTTTCCTGCTGATAAGGTACCGCTTCATAGTAATAGTCTTTCCCTTCATTTGAACGAAGGTATTCATGAAACTAACAAAGGAAGGCTTTCCTTTGTAATCCCGTTTGTAGTAACAGAAGGCCATCGAAGACGTGGATTGGGTCAGGCGAAGTTACACAGACTAACAAGATAGTCCTATAATCAATGGTCCTGTATCAGCACTGAACTCGAAATACGTCAGAACGACAATTTCAACCCAGGGCTGGAGGGCCAGTTGATGATATTCTCACGTCTTGCTCAACCAAGTAACCTCGGTTAGACCTTGTTTATATTTAAATATAGTAAAGTTAATATAGTGAAGCTTGATGATTCTATTTATATGTAAGTTGCAATGTAGTTTGTATATATAAATATATATATACATATATATTTACATATACATATATATATATATATATATATATATATATATATATATATATATATATATATATATATATATATATATATATATATATATATATATATATATATATATATATATATATATATATATATACATATATATATATATATATATATATATATATATATATATATATATATATATATATATATATATATATATATATATATATATATATATATATATATATATATATATATATATATATATATATATATATATATATATATATATATATATATATATATATATTTATATATATATATATATATATATATATATATATATATATATATATATATATATATATATATATATATTTTTCATACTATTCGCCATTTCCTACGATAGCGAGGTAGTGTTAAGAACAGAGGACTGGGCCTTTGAGGGAATACCCTCACCTGGCCCCCTTCTCTGTTCCTTCTTTTGAAAAAAAAAAAGAATATATATATATATATATATATATATATATATATATATATATATATATATTTTCAATAATGGATGGAACTTGGCTCCTAAGGTGATTTTGTTGTTGGAGTGGGACCCCAGCCATTCTGTCCACCTTTTCCCTTTCTAGACATGTGGTGGTGCATTGGGTAGTGTGGCAACCTTCGTCTTCATCTTTTTGGGTGCAGGCTTGCAAACCTCGTGGAGTAGTTGTGGGGTTTGCTTCTTTGCTGCACCCGACATAGCCATCTGGGTGTAGCTATCTACCCGGGCTGGTGGGTCAGCCACCATAGCTACACGCTCACTCGGTACCTGGGCTGGTGGACGAGCAGCCTTCCTTTCTTCCATGGCTACAGTCTGCCTAACGACCTGGGGTTGTGGAGCAGCCATCCTTACTACCACCCAGGTTGGTTGGGCAGCCTTCTTTCGTTTCTTTGCTACACCCTTCTGGTTGGGCTGGTTGGGCAACCTTCTTTTTCCTCTTCTTCGATACAACCTGCCAACCGAATTCGTCTGCTGGTGGGTCCGTTTCTTTCATGGATACAACCTCTGTAGCCACTTGGGCTGGCCGGTCAACCTTCGGTTGTAGGTAAAAGTATATATATAGAATAATGTGGTTATCATCAGCAGCCAGAGGCCATTCCTCCCTCCTTGCCTGCAGAGTTCTTGATTTTCTGGAAAGTTCTACGAGATTCTGGTAAGATAAATACCATTGAGAGGACGTTGTTAGGGGACAGTCAGGTTCAGTTTAGAGTTGGTTGTGGGATGGTTCTTTTACTGTGTCGTATCAGCCAGATGGGTATTTCTTTTCACAGTTTTCGTTAAAGTTTGTTTTCTAGAGGCATAATCTAGAGCACTATTTTCCATATGTTTATCATTTTTGTTGTTATAGTTTCATTATCATCATTAGTTTTGTTATTGTTGACTTTCAGATATTTGATGTTATGTTTGTGATTCCCGTGGAAGCGTCTGACATCTTGCTAGAAGACTTTCTGGTCACAATATTTCTGCACTGGGGAGTTGATCGTATTCTTTTATTGCAGGTTTTGTTATTATCTTGCTTTACATTAAGGTCTACTGGAGGTTTTCCCAATGCTGGTTGAACATATGTCCAGCAACAGGAGATGGCGTAAGATACAGTATTGATGAAACTTATCTATCTATATACCTATCTAAATATCGCTCTATCAGTCTATCAATCTAACTATGTATCTACCTATCTATCTTTATCTGAAAGTCAACAATAATGAAATCATTGATATATGAAGTATAACAATGTCATCTCAATGGCAATTATCTCACCAGAATCTTCTAGAACCTTCCAGAAAACTATGAACTCTGCAGGCAAGGAGGGAGGAATGGTCTCTGGCTATTGATAAAACCATATTATTCCATATATATATTTATATATACATATTTATGTATATATATGAATGTATATATAACGTACAGAATAATGCGGCCATCATCAGTATCGAAGAAAACTGAAAAGATGAGGTCCCACCGAGATTCGAACTCGGATTGCTGGATCCAGAGTCCAGAGTGCTAACCCTTACACCATGGGACCTGATAAGAAAAGATGTGATTTCATCTAAATGTTTTACATATAATCAACCAGAGGCCATTCCTCCCTCCCTGCCTGCAGGGTTCAAGGTTTTCTAGAAGGTTCTCGAAGATTCTGGTAAGATCATTACCTTTGAGAGGTCGTCGTTAGATGACAGTCAGGTTCACTCTATGGTTGGTGTTTGTAGTTGGTTGTCCGAGGATGTTGTTATACTTGATCAATTTTGTAATTGTTGACTTTCAGGTAGGAAGTACTCATTTACGATGCATCCTTGTACTCACAACAACCTTATGAGTCACTTCAAGATTTATCTTCACTACAACTTTATCTTCACTACACTATTAAGGTTGAAGTCAATGGTCACATTCACTACAATCTCAACACGACTGGTCTTATACCTAACCCATATTATCACTACATCCATGTACATGTATTTCTTGCAGAATAACGCAGATATCAATGATTTCTGTGAAAATTGACATAGACAGCCTTACGTATCTATCGATCTATCTAATATCTGTTTTTTACCTATCTATCTATCGATCTATCTATCTATCTATCTTTCTTAATCAGAAAGTCAACAATAATATCATTAATGATACGTATAACTACGTCCTCTCAATGGCAGTTCCTACCCAGAATCTTCGAGAACCTTCTAGAAAACCTTGAACCCTGCAGGCAGGGAGGGAGGAATGGCCTCTGGTTGATTATATGTAAAACATTTAGATGAAATCACATCTTTTCTTATCAGGTCCCATGGTGTAAGGGTTAGCACTCTGGACTCTAAATCCAGCAATCCGAGTTCGAATCTCGGTGGGACCTCACCTTTTCAGTTTTCTTAGAAACTGATGATGGAACTGAGCCATATAGTTGACCTTCGATGGACATATATTTCTTACGGCCCACCATTTTATTTAAGTATGAAGATCTCACGGCAGAGAGGAAACGTGTGATATTCAAAATCAAAAGCCGCAATTGCCCTCATGGTAATGGTCGACATGTTTGCAGACAGATGACACAGACATGTGAGAAGTTAGACAAATATGGACGTTCCTGGTTGCTGTATAGCCTAGGTTTATCATCACTTGTTATGAAGGAGAAATGTTACACATTATTCCACACCTTTTTATTTAGGCTAGGTTAGGCTAGGATGAGTAGGGTCCATAACGTAACAGAGCTGGGAAATGCATCATATCGGCTCTGTATTTGTGCAGAATGGCGCAAGTTTGCGGAAGTGATTTACGCAATGCCGGAGAGAATCCACCTCCACCAGAAATAATGTCTCAGACCATACAATATCTGCTGTTGGACGAGCAGGGGACATTAGACCAATATATTCCTGTAGTTTACTGCTCTTCCCAAACACGCAGCAAGACATTCGTAAAAGCGTTAAACTGAACTTTTCCATCGGTTTTCATATCTTTAATTACTTACACCAGTTCCAACAGATGGAAAAAATCATTTGAAAAATCAGAAATTATTTGCCTATAAAAAGCATTTTGATCGATCGTACCAAATATTCAATTATTTCTGTACCCGACAAAATATTCAGTCACTCCTATATCCGACATTTTTCCTGCTGGCTGGTGCCGTTAAAGTCATATGGTAATTTACCGCAATTAGATTATAGATATATTCATCTATATGGAATGGCTCAGCGTGAAGAACCATATATATATTCACTAAATCCTCCTCTTCACTACACTCCCATCTTCACTACATAGTTCTAACACAACATCTTGACTACACCATTGTATGACCACATTATCATATCATTGTGTTCTTATCTTCACCACAGCCTCGACAAAATTGATGTTTTCTTTACACATCAGGGTAGATGGCCATCTTTATGATGACAGAGAACACACATAACATATTAAACCACTTATCTTTAGTCACTTTAATCTAATTTCTGCTGATAAAAACGAATTATAATGACAATCCTTGAGTTCTGTGATGGGACATTGTACGGGTGAAGGAACTGTTGTGAGGCACATGTATTAAACTATTGAGAAATAAACTTAACTGTATTAAAGTATTGACTTCACTATATTAGACTTCTCTATATTAAGCTATGCTAGGATATGATCAGTTCCCAGGTTATATAAGGCGGGAGCCGGGACCGAGAGCATCATTTGAGCTGTGACCTCTGTCGAGTGAACATCTCTGCTCCGCCTTGCAAGCTCCCTCAACCTTTCCTCGAACACTTCAATATAATAATGTTCACCAAGGAAGTAGGACGATCCTCCTTTGTCCAGGAGATGGAATTTGAATATGTCCATGTATTTGACATGGGCTATGGCTGTGTGGACATGGAAGTGGAATACCCAGACGTGGAAGTGATGGATGGAGTGGAATTTGGCTGTGTGGATATGGAGGTGGAATACCCAGACGTTGAAGAGATGGATGGAGTGGAATTGGTGGAATACCCGGACGTGGAAGTCATGGATGGAGTGGAATTTGGCTGTATGGATATGGAGGTGGAATACCCAGAAGTGGAATTGGAGGAAATGGAATATGGGTGAAGCTGGTATGAACGCCATATGGATTTGGTGAAGGTTGACCTCGTAATGTGTTGACGTAAAATAGGTCAACCACTGTGACCATGTGGCGGGGAGGGCCACATCCACCAACCACGAAGCGAGCCCCACCACGGAGAAGTATCCTTGCTGCATCCACGTACGAGAACCACCGCGGGATTGCCGTCATCCAGTAACCCTGCTATGCCTCCTACAAGAAGGCACTTCTTGCCGACGTGACACCACTTTCCGTCAACGGTCGCTGTGCAAAAGTGAAACCTCACCGTCCCACTGATGCTGGCCAAGTGACCTCGCCCACTCAAGTGGCACTGCAGCCCACACGCCCTACCAGACCCACCATCCATGAGGAAATGCAGCCCACCCCACTTGTCAGGCCCACCTTCAGGGAGACATGGCAGGTCTCAAGACCTGTCAGGCCCACTATTCAAGACCGACTTGGTCCCCCAACACATGTCAGGCCCAGCGTTCTAGACCGACTGGGACCAATAACACATGACATGTCCTACGTTACAGACCGACTGCACTCCGCACCACGTACGGGCGTTAAAAGGCGTGTCGAGATGACACACGCTCCCCGTGCCAAAAGATTCAGTTGGTGAGGAACCTGAGTTCTTTCTTCCTGCTGGTGCTGCAGGAGAACACGGCCCAAGAGTGGACACTGGAGGTGTGTTTGTGTTTGTGTTTGGGTTATCACTGACGAACCAACACCAAGACAACTTTAGTTTCGCCCCGCCAAGGATTACGTTAATCTGGCGGAAGTCTGGCTTTCTCCCAGTAGTGGATGACACATAATATCTACGTAGGGACGTTGAAAAACAAAGAAAGAAAAAAAATGGGAACATTATCCCGCCCCCAAAAAATACTTAAATTCACGGGGATAATTTCCTTCGTCTTCAAAGAAAAAATGAAACTCTTCCGACGCTACCGTGCCTTCCATAAAGCAACCCTCAAAGAAATCACTTTCTACACAATGCGCAAGGATTCGGTTAGCCAATCTTCATATGGCTGGGGCTATTCTTCCCTCTGATTGATTCATTTTTCAAGATTAAGGAAAGTTATAATAAAAATATTGTATTGAGTTTCTCCGTTGGCGTCAGGGTAAACACCCATCCCCCCCGAAGCTTGGTTACCTTTCCGTGGTGGGGGGGACTTCATGGATTGGGCAGTAGCAACCATCGTTGGTTGCTTCTGTTCAATCCATGAACGAAAAACCAAGCATCTTGAGCGTAATTGTCGTATAAATTCACTTGGTGTCAAAACTGACGCGAAAGTGGTTGTCTCAATTTTGTCAGAAATGTTTGTGCGTCTCGGCCTGATGGCGGGAGTCGGTTTGGCGCTGTGGTCATGAGGGAATACGAGGAAGATTGGCAACCGTCCCAGAAGTAGCTACAGTGAGGCCCAGCAGCTGTCCCTAATACTGTGGAAGGCACTCAATTCCAAAGCTTTTTTCTTTTCTTCATGTTGCCACGTTGTTTAAAGTATTTAGTTGAGCTTGTTTGTTTTTCCTTGAAATTGCATGAAATATTTATTTTGGTGTAACTATCATTATTCCGTTAATAATTTTATCATTTCATGGATTTTCTGTTTTATGCTTATACATATCTTCTTGTGTTTAATTACTTCATTCTGGTACCAGTTTTCACAACACATTATGTACTTTTGATTCTTATTATTTGGACTTCAGTTTATTCTTGCATTATGGCTTCACCAACAAAAATGGCTGTAATATTACTAATCTTGTAAATTGTTTCATTGTTTAACTTACTCTTTGCTATGAGATGTACATCTGCAGTTGCCTTTTTTTTTTTGTACCTTTCATCAAACCAATAATTTTCATATGTATTCCTCTCATTGCTATGGTTTACCCATATATCAACTGAATTAGTTTTGAACTCATTTTGGCTTTTGTAGCCATTCCATTCATTCATGAGGACTTACAGAGAAAAGGAGGCATAAATAATAGAATGTGAAATGAAATGTAATGTTCAAGCAGAAATATAACTGCAATGTTTTTATTCTGAAATGTAAAGTTTAGATTTTTTCCAGATTTTACAAGTATTCTTTCATTATTGTATATTTCATATTAATTCATTCATGCACTCCACTTTTTACATAAATATCAAATATTCATAAAGTTTTATCAACAAACACAAGATAGTTTTCAATATAGCAGACTGTAGAGAACAGGAACCAAGAAGTATCTGGTACTTCCATTAAATAAAGTTCCTTCATCCCTCCAGTTTTACCAAACAGCTTTCCTATCATGTGCAACATAATTGTCAAATAAGGATATCCAGCACATCACTACATGACCAGACCCAAGTAAGGTATATCAAACTTCTTCATTCTGTGTTTCAAAATATAAAGCACAAGATGTGTAGTGATATAGTTTTTGGATGACATGTGCAAAAGTTTTTGGCAGCCTTACCTTGTGCAGGTCAAGATTTACTGGTCAATGAAAATCAACAAAATCAAGATAAGACAAAATTCGAATAAGAACTTAATAATTTCCATCAGTCATCCACCAATGTGTATGAAATTGATCTCCTCTCAGTTGTATTCATTTCCTTCACTGTAGCTGGGATATAAAAGCTCTGTTAATTATTTCTGTTCATTACGGCTAGGATGAAGATGTTAATAATTCTTGAATAAGACTCCTCAGCCCTTAGGCGAAATATCGAGCCAGGCCATCAATCACTTTCTTGATGAGGAAGGGGTTGAGGGAAGCGTTGAACCGGTCACATGTAACATAACAAATTCTGCATTTGTGCACTTAATGTCCAGCGTAGGTCGGTCAACACCACTACCCACTACGGGAGTAGTGAGTGGTTGGCTTACTAGAGTCCATACCAGTGGGGCTAGACCCCAGATTCTGGGGTGGCGTGTGGTACCACCCCACACAAAAGGTACTTGTAACACCTTACATCTTCTCTAAGACAATATACGAGGCAGCTGATCAGACAGACAAGCGCCCCACAGTAGGGCCGGCTGGACGTACCAAGCTGGGTGGAGTTCTCCTGCTGTCATCACCTCTCACATGGTCGCACAATTGTGTCCAAACAACCTTCGTGAGATGTACCAGTGGTCCAGCAACACCAGAAATACCGGTCAACAACCACTTGTCTGTAAACACAAAAAGAGAAGAGTAAACAGAAAATAAACACAAATGATATTTAGGGGAGGAAATGGAGGAATGCTTCACTAAGCTAAAGAGCTAAGCTAAGCCAAAGAAAAAAAAAACCCGGTAAATAAGGGAAGGCCTCTTTTACCAGTTCTGACCTTAACTGCTCCCACTTATTAAGATCTATCAATATACATACGTTCAGTCCTGAGTAACATTTCAAAATATGTAACACATTCGTCTGTTTCATCTAGATGTAGAAATATGAATATACAAGTGAGTAGATATATTTATGCTTTGACATTTGTGTTTCTCTTTCCGTTTTTGAAGTTTGTAAAGATTTCTCTCAAGAAAAAATATGAAAAGATAACATGTTTTACGTGTGTCCATTATACATGTACCAGGTAAGGTAAGACAGCACGGCCAACTGCGGCCCTAATCAATATACCACGGGAACGTATCACAGTAACCACTGGTCCGCGGAGGACCAATCACAGTAACCACTGGTCCGCAGAGGACCAATCATGAATCACGAGCAGCAGCGGTCCACCAATAGGGAGTCGACGCACAGTAGCGCTGCCCAAGTGGCTACCGGGGAAACAATATGGAGGAGTGGCCGAGCCCGGACACTGGCTCATCTGGGTCTATTTTCTTCCTTGCTCTTCATAATCCTAAACACAATATCTTTTCATCGTAGGTAATTTATTACCTCATTAACATTTTGTGTATATTTCTAGTAGTGAACTGGTATTCCTAATTTAATGCAGTTCTTGATAACTTTTGTCTATTTATGTTTTGATCTGAATTCCAGTTTGCCTACCAACATGTGAATGATAATGAGATTACTGACTGTATAAAAGCTGTATAAAATAAATCTATAGTTTTAGTGTTAATTTTAAGGTTGCTAAGATTCCTAACAAAATACATTCTAGAAATTACCTTTTTGTACAGTGCCTCCATATTTCTATTGAAAGAAAAGTCATTATCAAGTAATTACATTCCTTCACAGATTCTACAAGTTCACCACTAACATATAAATGTACCTGAGCCACTGGTAAGCTAATGTGATTTACAATCATTTGTTTTGTTTTCTGAACATTGAGTTCAAGGTCATTATCATTACATCATAACGTAAAATGTTCAACTTCCGGATACACGTCATCATCATTTGTACATTGACTTAGGAAAACGGCATCATCTGCATACATAACTTGGCCAACATGACACCAACACTCACTAGTATACTGGCTGACCACACCATCCACCTCTGTGCTCCACCTGGCCAACATGACACCAACACTCACTAGTATACTGGCTGACCACACCATCCACCTCTGTGCTCCACCTGGCCAACATGACACCAACACTCACTAGTATACTGGCTGACCACACCATCCACCTCTGTGCTCCACCTGGCCAACATGACACCAACACCCACTAGTATAATGGCTGACCACACCATCCACCTCTGTGCTCCACCTGGCCAACATGACACCAACACTAGTATACTGGCTGACCACACCATCCACCTCTGTGCTCCACCTGGCCAACATGACACCAACACTCACTAGTATACTGACTGACCACACCATCCACCTCTGTGCTCCACCTGGCGAACATGACACCAGCACGCACTAGTATGCTGACTGACCACACCATCCACCTCTGTGCTCCACCTGGCCAACATGACACCAACACTCACTAGTATACTGACTGACCACACCATCCACCTCTGTGCTCCACCTGGCCAACATGACACCAACACTCACTAGTATACTGGCTGACCACACCATCCACCTCTGTGCTCCACCTGGCCAACAGGACACCAACACTCACTAGTATACTGGCTGACCACACCATCCACCTACGTGCTCCACCTGGCCAACATGACACCAACACTCACTAGTATACTGGCTGACCACACCATCCACCTCTGTGCTCCACCTGGCCAACATGACACCAACACTCACTAGTATACTGGCTGACCACACCATCCACCTCTGTGCTCCACCTGGCCAACATGACACCAACACTCACTAGTATACTGGCTGACCACACCATCCACCTCTGTGCTCCACCTGGCCAACATGACACCAACACTCACTAGTATACTGGCTGACCACATCATCCACCTTGTGCTCCACCTGGCCAACATGACACCAACACTCACTAGTATACTGGCTGACCACACCATCCACCTCTGTGCTCCACCTGGCCAACAGGACACCAACACTTGCTGGTATACTGGCTGACCACATCATCCACCTCTGTGCTCCACCTGGCCAACATGACACCAACACTCACTAGTATACTGGCTGACCACACCATCCACCTCCGGGCTCCACCTGGCCAACATGACACCAACACTCACTAGTATACTGGCTGACCACACCATCCACCTCCGGGCTCCACTTGTATTTGTTTCATGATATCCAATTTTTCATGTAAGAAATTTAACATATTGAGGCCTTCCTGTGAAGAAAACATTATTCTAGAGAATTTAGTTAGAATTGACATTCATGTTATTAAGTTTATGCATCATTATATGATGCTGAATGGTGTTGAAAGTACTAGAAAAATCTACAAAATATTGTATATCGGTAATATTAGATCTGTTCATATGCTCGAGAACATAATCAATAAAGCACAGAGTTACATCCTCTACACCTCGATTTCTCGTATAAGCGAAATGAAAGCGATCGGTAAATTGTTGGACTTGTTGGTAAAGTTTGGTTTTCATAAACTTCTCAAAAAAATTCGTCAAAATCAAAATCAAAGAGAATATATGTATCAGAGGTGAAGGAAACGAGAAGTGGGAGACCAGATTGGAGGTGGAAAGAAGGAGTGAAAAAGATTTTGAGTGATCGAGGCATAAACATGCAGGAGGGTGAAAGGCGTGCAAGGAATAGAGTGAATCGGAACGATGTAGTATACCGGGGTCGACGTGCTGTCAATGGATTGAACCAGGGCATGTGAAGCGTCTGGGGTAAACCATGGAAAGTTTTGTGGGGCCTGTGGGAGCTGTAGTTTCGGTGCATTACACATGACAGCTAGAGACTGTGAGTGTGAAGGAATTTGGCCTTTGTTGTCTTTTCCCAGCGCTACCTCGCGCGCACGCGGGGTGAGGGGTTGTCATTTCATGTGTGGAGGGGTGGCGATGGAATAGAAGAAAACAGCATGTATGAATATGTACATGTGCATATATGTATATGTCTGTGCATGTATATGTATATATACGTTGAAATGTATAGGTATGGACATGTGCATAAGGTTAGGTTGGGCCATTCTTTCGTCTGTTTCCTTGCGCTACCTCGCTAACGCGGGAGACAGCAATAAAATACAACATATATATATATATATATATATATATATATATATATATATATATATATATATATATATATATATATATATATATATATTTTTTTTTTTTTTTTTTTTTGCTTTGTCGCTGTCTCCCGCGATTGCGAGGTAGCGCAAGGAAACAGACGAAAGAAATGGCCCAACCCACCCCCATACACATGTATATATATACGTCCACACACGCAAATATACATACCTACACAGCTTTCCATGGTTTACCCCAGACGCTTCACATGCCCTGATTCAATCCACTGACAGCAGTCAACCCCGGTATACCACATCGATCCAATTCACTCTATTCCTTGCCCGCCTTTCACCCTCCTGCATGTTCAGGCCCCTATCACTCAAAATCTTTTTCACTCCATCTTTCCACCTCCAGTTTGGTCTCCCACTTCTCCTCGTTCCCTCCACCTCCGACACATATATCCTCTTGATCAATCTTTCCTCACTCATTCTCTCCATGTGCCCAAACCATTTCAAAACACCCTCTTCTGCTCTCTCAACCACGCTCTTTTTATTTCCATACATCTCTCTTACCCTTACATTACTTACTCGATCAAACCACCTCACACCACACATTGTCCTCAAACATCTCATTTCGAGCACATCCACCCTCCTGCGCACAACTCTATCCATGGCCCACGCCTCGCAACCATACAACATTGTTGGAACCACTATTCCTTCAAACATACCCATTTTTGCTTTCCGAGATAATGTTCTCGACTTCCACACATTCTTCAAGGCTCCCAAAATTTTCGGCCCCTCCCCCACCCTATAATTCACTTCCGCTTCCATGGTTCCATCCGCTGCCAAATCCACTCCCAGATATCTAAGACACTTTACTTTCTCCAGTTTTTCTCCATTCAAACTTACCTCCCAATTGACTTGACCCTCAACCCTACTGTACCTAATAACCTTGCTCTTATTCACATTTACTCTTAACTTTCTTCTTTCACACACTTTACCAAACTCAGTCACCAGCTTCTGCAGTTTCTCACATGAACCAGCCACCAGCGCTGTATCATCAGCGAACAACAACTGACTCACTTCCCAAGCTCTTTCATCCACAACAGACTTCATACTTGCCCCTCTTTCCAAAACTCTTGCATTCACCTCCCTAACAACCCCATCCATAAACAAATTAAACAACCATGGAGACATCACACAACCCTGCCGCAAACCTACATTCACTGAGAACCAATCACTTTCCTCTCTTCCTACACGTACACATGCCTTACATCCTCGATAAAAACTTTTCACTGCTTCTAACAACTTGCCTCCCACACCCTATATTCTTAATACCTTCCACAGAGTATCTCTATCAAGTCTATCATATGCCTTCTCGAGATCCATAAATGCTACATAAAAATCCATTTGCTTTTCTAAGTATTTCTCACATACATTCTTCAAAGCAAACACCTGATCCACACATCCTCTACCACTTCTGAAACCACACTGCTCTTCCCCAATCTGATGCTTTGTACATGCCTTCACCCTCTCAATCAATACCCTCCCATATAATTTACCAGAAATACTCAACGAACTTATAACTCTGTAAATATATGTATATTTTTTTTTTCAAACTATTTGCCATTTCCCGCGTTAGCGAGGTAGCGTTAAGAACAGAGGACTGAGCCTTTGGGGGAATATCCTCACCTAATCCCCTTCTCTGTTCCTTCTTTTGGAAAATTAGAAAAAAAAACGAGAGGGGACGATTTTCTAGCCTCCCGCTCCCTCCCATTTTAGTTGCCTTCTATGACACGCAGGGAATACGTGGGAAGTATTGTTTCTCCCCTATCCCCAGGGAAAACATGTGATTTTATGAGCCATAATTTTTCTAGGGTACTTGTAAAAGAGGGAGTGATCAGACCATACCCAGAGCGCCTTCATTCAATGTTAAATCTTTCACTCCCCAAGGATACAGCTTCCTTACAGAGATCAATGGGGATGCTTGCACATTACTCCCGTTAGATACTTAATTTTTCTGAAAAGATCCATCCTCTCTTGCATGCTGATGGATTTACTCTGTCTACTGATGCAGAACTAACTTTTGAGAACTTAAAGATATTGCGGATTCGGTGGTAAAAGCTATTTACCCTACGTCTCCTTTCACCATGGACACCGATGCTTCAGGCCATGCTATAACTGCTACACTATCTCAGAATGGTCGTCCAGTAGCATTCTTCTCTCATACTCTTTCTAATAGTGAACAGAAACATTCCCCTGAAGAGAAAGAAGCATATGCCTTAGTAAAAGCCCTTAGAAAGTGGAAACACTATCTTGTTGGACATCACTTTAAGCTTATTACAGATCATCTCGGTGTGGAGTTCATGTTCGACCCTAAATCTGTTAGCAAAATCAAAAACCATATTGTGTGCTGCCCAGGTAAAGAAGATACTCCTGCTGATGCACTCTCACATGTGTGTGGTGCTACTACTACAGATAAACTCAAGGAACTACATGAAAACCTTTGCCACCCCGGAGTGTTTTGAATGGTGCCTTTGTCCGTGGTTGAAATCTGCCCTATTCTATCGATGATGATAAAAGAATCACTGCCTCGTCAAATATGCTCTGAACTCAAACTTCAGTTCTACAAATCGGACTCTGGCCTACTGATTAAGGCAACCCAGCTGTACAAAAGGCTGAACTTGGATTTTAAAGGCCCACTTCCATCACAATCAAGAAACACTGTCCTTGATAAATTCTCATGGTTTCCAATTGTCTTCCCTAGCCCTAACATGACTACCAGAACTGTTATCAGATGTTTGATACAGATGTTTGCCATGTGTGTTATGCCAGCAAATATCCACTCTGACAAAGGTGTACCTTCATGTCAGGAGAGCTAAAGGATTTTGCATAATAGAAATGGGTAGCTACCAGTCGTACTACTCCCTACAACCCTAGGGGTAATGACAGGTCAAAAGGTATATTGGAATTATATGGAAGATCATAATGCTGGCTCTCAGAACAGAGAACCTTGATGTATCTCAGTGGGAAACAGTTCTCCCAGATGCACTCCATTCTATCTGATCATTGTTGTGCACTTCTACTAACTGTACACCGCACTAGCATTTCTTTCAGCATTCTAGGAGGTCCACATCAGGCTGAATATTACCTACAAGGCTCATTCATAAAAGCCCGGCCCCCTTAAAGACAGCAAACGTGGGATAGCAAGAACAATCCCTGGTGGGTGAGGTTGAAATATTGGAAGCCAATCTGGAGTATGTTTATGTCAAGCTTCCAGATGGCAGAGTAACTACCATTTCATTATGTCAAGCTTCCAGATGGCAGAGTAACTACCATTTCATTATGTCAAGCTTCCAGATGGCAGAGTAACTACCATTTCATTATGTCAAGCTTCCAGATGGCAGAGTAACTACCATTTCATTATGTCAAGCTTCCAGATGGCAGAGTAACTACCATTTCATTATGTCAAGCTTCCAGATGGCAGAGTAACTACCATTTCATTATGTCAAGCTTCCAGATGGCAGAGTAACTACCATTTCATTATGTCAAGCTTCCAGATGGCAGAGTAACTACCATTTCATTATGTCAAGCTTCCAGATGGCAGAGTAACTACCATTTCATTATGTCAAGCTTCCAGATGGCAGAGTAACTACCATTTCATTATGTCAAGCTTCCAGATGGCAGAGTAACTACCATTTCATTATGTCAAGCTTCCAGATGGCAGAGTAACTACCATTTCATTAAGGCATCATGCATCTTTGACTGGTGACAGAAGTGACAGTGTGTATACTAATCCCTCTGAGTCTCAGCCACTGAACAATCAAGAAATATCAGATATTGGTGACAACCTGGAGCCTCCATGTCAAGAAAGCACCACTCAGAAACATCCTACTATGTCTGATCAAATGTCTTCACCAGTGCAAGTTTATAGATCTGAGAGAGCATGACATGCCCCTAAACATCTCTAAGATTATTCCTTGTGAACTTTGTTACAGGTGGGAAAGAATGTGGTAATATGTGAAACTGTAAACTGTCATGACTTTACATTTGAAATCCCTCAGTAATTGTTTACGTCAAGAGCCCCTGTCATTCGCCAACTCAAACAACCTGAGTATTTTGTAAACACAGGTTGGCTATATATATATATATATATACATATATATATATACATATATATATATATATATATATATATATATATATATATATATATATATATATATATATATATTTTTTTTTTTTTTTTTTTTTTTTTCATACTATTTGCCATTTCCCGCGTTAGCGAGGTAGCGTTAAGAACAGAGAACTGGACCTTAGAGGGAATATCCTCACCTGACCCCCTTCTCTGTTCCTTCTTTTGGAAAATTAAAAAAAGAAAAAAAAAAACAAGAAAGGGGAGGATTTCCAGCCACCCGCTCCCTCCCCTTTTAGTCGCCTTCTACGACACGCAGGGAATACGTGGGAAGTATTCTTTCTCCCCTATCCCCTATATATATATATATATATATATATATATATATATATATATATATATATATATATATATATATATATATATATAAAGCAGTTAGTTGATATATAACGAATAAACGTAGCTAGGACGCCATTTGGCAAACATGCGATTGTCCAAGACAGACAACTAGTGTATCATAGACTTATTATGTGGACAAGAAGGCGAATTGTTTGCAAAACCAATCAACGTGCCTGACGCACTGCGCGGAGTTGCTCCTTCTTACGTGGGCACAGCCCAGATACAGCAACATGTCTACCTTTACAGTTGACACACATCGCTGCCTGAGCCTTGCACTCACGAAAACCATGACCAGTTTCCGCGCATTGACTACAGGTTTGGTGAGGTTCTTTACTGTTCTTTGTTTCATGTCCGAATTGCAAACATTTGTAGCATTGTTGAACGTCGATATATTCATCTTTTTTCAGGGATTTTGCTGGCACAGAGATCATGGGGAACCGGACTCCCCGGGAGAGCAGGCGATCAGCCTCGGTCGGGTTTGAACATTGAATTTTTATTGATCACGAGTTGTTAGGTTTATAAACGCTGATGACGTTGACGTCATTTTTTTAACCATTGATGGCTTCAACAATTTCCCTGGGGCTGAGGGACAAGATAGATGCATCAACATTGTAGGCAATAATAGTACATCTAGCTTGAAGGGGGCAGCGGTCCTGAACGATTTGGTAGTTGTTTTTAGCTAGTTCATCAAGGAGAGGCTTAGATAGGATTCTATCTAAATCATTATCTTTGCCCAAGCAAATTTTGAATTGATATTTATTCATAGGGAATTGAATTACCCTAGTGGGACGGATCTGAGTGGTCTTGAAAACGATGGACAGGAGTTCGAACGTGGAAGGAGGGGGACAATCAGTTTTTATAAATTTAAGTCGTATGTCGGGCGGCATGTTGGTGGCATCAGTGTCCTAGTGCGAGAAAACGTGAGTGAGGGACGCTCGAGGGTCCAAGGTAAGGGAGAGGTAAGAGATAGTGTGAGGGTCTCCACCCCGTCAGGTGAGAACAGGTCCACTCCAGCCTCCACTCCTCAGGAAAATGAGTTTTCCAGAATGGGTTGGGGAAGCTGGGGTAGAGATTGCTCAAGCCAAACGGTCGAGAGATGGATGATGGATGATAAAAAACAAATGAAATAAAAATTGGATGAGAAAGATGGACTGGAGGCAACCCGGGGATGTAGGGAGCGGCGAGGGTGGTGGTGAGGGATCAAGTCAGGTCACCGATCGGGTCACCGTAACTGTCTCCCACAGGAAGGACCAACGTGGGAGCCAATGTTACAATCCGCTTCTTTCTTCGGTTTTCTCTCTTGTGTCTTCTCTCTTCTGTCCTCTATCTTCTTTCTTCTGTCTTCTATCTTCTTTCTTCTTTCTTCTGTCTTCTCTCTTCTTTCTTCTCTCTTCTTACGGTCTGGCGGTTAATCCTCCATCAACCACGTGGTCACCACGTGGCCGAGACAGGAGCGGCAGGAAACCAATCAGAATGATCTTCTCACATCACCACTACTTGTTATCACCTCCCCAGTAGCCCCCTTCACTGAAGTTCCCATTTGTTCCCTTGTCTTACGCACTTTATCTACCTCCTTCAAAATCATCTTTTTACTCTTCCTAAAATTTAGTAATACTCTCGCAACCCAACTCGCATTTACCCTCTTTTTCACCTCTTGCACCTTTCTCTAGACCTCTTGTCTCTTTCTTTCATACATCTCCCAGTCATTTGCATTATTTCCCTGCAAAAATTGTTCAAATGCCTCTCTCTTCTCTTTCACTAATAATCTTACTTCATCATCCCTCCACTCACTACCCTGTCTAATCTGCCTACCTCCCACGCTTCTCATGCCACAAGCATCTTTTGCGCAAGCCATCACTGGTTCCCTAAATAAATCCCATTCCTCTCCCATACTCCCCTTACGTCCTTTGATTCACTTTTTTCCATTCTGTACTCAGTCTCTCCTGGTACTTCCTCACGCAAATCTCCTTCCCAAGCTCACTTACTCTCACCACCCTCTTCACCCCAACATTCACTCTTCTTTTCTGGAAACCCATACAAATCTTCACCTTAGCCTCCACAAGATAATGATCAGACATCCCTCCAGTTGCACCTCTCAGCACATTAACATCCAAAAGTCTCTCTTTCGCACGCCTGTCAATTAACACGTAATCCAATAACGCTCTCTGGCCATCTCTCCTACTTACATAAGTATACTTATGTATATCTCGCTTTTTAAACCAGGTATTCCCAATTATCAGTCCTTTTTCAGCACATAAATCTACAAGTTCTTCACCATTTCCATTTACAACACTGAACACCCCATGTATACCAATTATTCCTTCAACTGCCACATTACTCACCTTTGCATTCAAATCACCCAACACTATAACCCGGTCTCGTGCATCAAAACCACTATCACACTCATTCAGCTGCTCCCAAAACACTTGCCTCTCATGATCTTTCTTCTCATGCCCAGGTGCATATGCACCAATAATCACCCATCTCTCTCCATCAACTTTCAGTTTTACCCATATTAATCGAGAATTTACTTTCTTACATTCTATCACATACTTCCACAACTCCTGTTTCAGGAGTACTGCTACTCCTTCCCTTGCTCTTGTCCTCTCACTAACCACTGACTTTACTCCCAAGACATTCCCAAACCACTCTTCCCCTTTATATATATATATATATATATATATATATATATATATATATATATATATATATATATACATTGAAAAGGATCGCAATTTTGCACCTGATCAAGTATAATCTTATGAGTCCAGGGGGAAAATAAACACGATAAGTTCCCAAGTGCGCTTTCGTGTAAAACTCACATCATCAGGGGACACACAAGAGAGAAATATAACAGTTAGTTGTTATACAACGAAGAGACGTAGCTAGGACGCCATATGGTAAACATGTGATTGTCCAAGACAGACAACAAGCGTATCATAAACTTATTATGTGGACAAGAAGGTGAATTGTTTACACATTTTATCAACATTAAAGTTATCCAATTTGTATAGACCATCACTAATATTAAGATTATAATTCTTTGTGTATTCAGAAATAGAAGATTCAATGATATTTCTCGTGGTACTTGAGTTAGAGTTAATAACTGAGATGGCATTATTAACTCTAATTCCAGTACCACGAGAAATATCATTGAATCTTCTATTATTAAATACACAAAGAATTATAAACCTTGAGGAAGCAACATGGCGGTCAAAAATAAGCTGCAGGAATGAAGTTTATGAATGGAATATCAGTGAGACGATCCAAATGACGAATGAATGAGAGCGTAGTCAACATACAATATAAAAGGACATATTATGAATGGCAGCCAGGCAAGTAACGGCCCAACTGAATGGAAGGATTTAAAAGTTCGCGTTATATGACGAATTTTGATAGATTATCCAAATTTCCATTCCAGTTATGAAACTTAATGGTTGGGTTCAGTTCTAGAGACAAAGTTTAAAGGTTTGTGTTTCAGAGATGAACCACAAACGATATCGTTAAATTAAGTGACATTAAAATTTGTCAATTAAGTGAATCATTTTGTACAATAGCTGTAATTTGACAGAGTTAAAAGTTCGCAGTTTCATTACAATTCTAATTCAAAAGTTTGAGTTTCAATGATGGTTTGCACAAGCTTAACGTACATTTAAGTTTTGTGTTTATATGACGTATCTTAAAGGACTCTGGTAAAATAACGCAGCTGGAAGGTTTACGTTCAAATGACGGTGTTTAAATGTTTATTGATGAATGGTAGATTTAAATTGATAGATTTTAAGTTCGCGTTTTCATGAGCGACTTTAAACCTTGTGGTTGAATGTCACAGTTTAAATGTTGGTATGTACAATGTTGACCAGATGGCGGTAGTGTGTAGACACAGCCATACCAGGTCGTATTTATCATCATTAAAGTCACCTTCCTTACTTACTTATGGCGGCGATGAAATTCACTGGTTCTTGATTGTGCACCAATTAACCTATCAGATAATGGTACAATGTTTGCCTGGTGTTGCATATATCACGTCTGTTGTTGAAACACAAGAATGCCAGGTGACTTTGGGAGTGGATGATAATGTAAAGATCAATATAAATGTGGGAAATCTTGAACCGCCATCACCAGACACAACACATGTTTGGATCTGGCGGGGGGAGGGACTTGCCTGTGACGTCACGATGCCCCGCCTCCAGCCTGGCGCCGCTCTGTGTGTGTGTGTGTGTGTGTGTGTGTGTGTAGCCCTGGGTTCATGTTGGCCACACCCACCCACCGGCCGGTGGTCAGGTCAGTGGGCGGTGTGTGTGTGTGTGTGTGTGTGTGTGTGCGTGTAGCCCCTGGGTTCATGTTGGCCACAGCCACCCACCGGCCGGTGGTCAGGTCAGTGGGCGGTGTGTGTGTGTGTGTGTGTGTGTGTGTGTGTGTAGCCCCTGGGTTCATGTTGGCCACAGCCACCCACCGGCCGGTGGTCAGGTCAGTGGGCGGTGTGTGTGTGTGTGTGTGTGTGTGTGTAGCCCCTGGGTTCATGTTGGCCACAGCCACCCACCGGCCAGCCGGGCGGTAGTTTATAACTAAGACTGGTAGTTTCACATGCCACTTGGAGTGTCCCTCACTACAGAACTTGAGCAGCTCTTATCCTGAGGTGGAGCAGTTGATCCTCTCCACCAGGCTGGTACACTTGGTCTGCACCAGGTGGCTCCCTCCTGGTCATCCTGAGTGGTTGGTTGCTGTGTGGGATTTAATGACCACTGACTTGTGAAGGTCATTAGACCAACCATCATTTTATCATCTGATAAAACATGAAGCAACGCCAAATATTACATGATCCACCTAAACTATTGAGAATGATGAAGTCTGATATTGTTACGTTACGTCATCCAATCTTGCCACTCACATGTTACGGTAATCACGACTACATACATAGTGTTGTTACGACTGATATTACTGTATGTACTGTAGTAAAGTACTGTGTTTATGTGGATAACATGTGGACGTCAGAGGAGGCAAGAGCATCATCATGTACAAATTCTCTATTCTATGTTGTCTCCTCAATTTTGTCTGTGGTGATCGACACACTTTATCCCCCAAGATATTATCTTGCTCTTTCTTTCCATCATTCTTTAGTATTAAAGATTTTGTTCTCTCAAGCAAGATAGAATTTATCAATAATTTTTAATGTCATCTTGGGTCCAGGTAATGTTAGGTAGCGGTCATACAAGTTGTCCATGACCTTCATCATGTGGGTTGGGAAGGAGTCAGGAGGTGTGGCGTTGTACTCGGTGTACCACTTGCCAAGTTGGTCAGTGTGTATACCATGGAAGTTGCAGGGGAATCATCAGTCTGTATGTTAACAATTAGGTTGAGCAAATAACACTTGGCCTCAGTGAAGGTAGAATGTTTTCCCACCAGACTGCATCCATTAATACGACTTAGATCAGAAGATCTAGCCTTAGGTAATTAGTTAGATCGAGATTATCAAAGCCTTTCATCATCTTTGCACTTCGTGACCATCTCTTTGTTAAGTTGTTACGTTGACGTATGATGAATCTAATATGGAGAACAAATTTAGGAGGAAACCTGGCAAAGCTACATATGAGTGATTTTACCGTTTGCAAGTAAACTACGATTTTGTAAAAACGAATAGCATCTATGTTGTGTATAGAAAACGTAACTCCTTAGCTGCATTCTCTATGAATGTCATCAAAAGTAAAACATAGACAAGGGAAGGAATGAGGCTTGACGATACGAAACATCACTCAATCGTGTCCTCCCTGCCCAGACCCTCCCTCGCCACACCACTGGCCATAACTTCATCAACACATTGCTTACTCCGTCAAGGTCATCCACACATTTTGCCTGGATTGAACAACCGCTTGGCATTCATGAACCACTGAATGTTTACACTTTCTGATTATCTGTAGTAGCTGATGCAGTTGCAAGATAGACTATTAAACCATTTTCTTACAATACTCGCTGGTAAGGAGACAATTTTCACAAAACACAGCGGTAACACTGCCTACGAAACGGGCTTAAGAACAATTGTACGAACATAGGGTCACATTGGTACATCCACAAGGCACCAGTGGTCTGGGTGGCCTGAAATAGATTTGGAACCAAGAAGGATGATGGGTGTAGGGAGTAAACCTACCACAGACCATCATTAATTATGAAGAGTTGACAATGGTTACCTCCAGCCATAATCTATAAATCAATAGACAAATGTTAATGCAAACAAAGCAAGAATTAAAAAAGCAGGAAACACAGTCCAATGTACCATTTTACGATAGTTATGTCAAGTTGTCGCATCTGTTCATTACCTGACGTCGTCTTACGTTTCACCTTTAGTAACGTCTGCGAATTTCGTTGTAGTGAAACTAAGGCGACCCGAGAGTCAATGTTGGTGATACACAAGAGGAAGAAATATAACTCCGAAGGTATAAAACAGTTGTGGACACACCAAACGCTTGACAAATATTCCTTAGTGGATGACAGAAAACACAAAGAGATCGTCCTTGTAAACTTATGATAAGGTTTGCTTGAAGAGTCTCCCTTCGTCATAGTCGTCCACAGGCGCCCTTTGTTGGGGTGGGTGTGGCGTGGACACAGTACTGGGACCTTCATGATAAAATATCTACAACGTTCCAGGTGTCCACATATCAGGGATATGACTGTCTACAACGGTGGCTGGAGTTAAAGTCACTGGATCATATATAAAACATACAAAGGTTAACATTGATTCTCTTAAGATTTCAAGGCAATGAAAGGTTTGTGGTGCAGTCTTTATGACTGAAGGTCATATTTACATAGAGATTTATCAAATGGATATTACATCAACGTCACAGTAGCCGCTCTACATCAAAATATACGAGGCTCTTATTTACAGTGATTGCACCCACTCTGCGGGAAAGCGCGTCTGCAGCTACATTGGATGAGCCAGAAACAAAACGAAAATCTGGGTCAAATGTTTGTGTAGTTAAAAACCACCTCTGAAACTTTTCTGTAGGATCCTGTTGTTGAAAAATACCTAACAGTGCTCTGTGATCTGTATAAACTGTAATAAGGTAACCATATATGTATTTCTTAAAATGTTTGAGTGCCCAAACAACTGCAAGGCCTTCTAACTCAGTTATTGAGTATTTCGATTCCGTCTTTGAACATGAACGGCTCGCATAGGCTATGGGAAAAAGTCTACCCTTATTCAACTCCTGCATAAGTACAACTCCAAGACCCTGTTTACAAGCATCTGTGTGCAAAATGAAGGGTTTCTCAAAGTTGGGGAATCGAAGGATAGATGTTTCTATCAAGTGTCGCTTGAGTAAGTTAAACGCACTATCTTGTGCTGTAGACCACTGGAATGTAACTCCCTGTTTCAGAAGTGAAGTGAGTGGGTTTGCGATCTTTGCGAAATTAGATATAGATCTTCAATAATATCCTGCTAAACCAAGGAAGGATTTGACCTTGTCTGTTGTGGAAGGGACTGGCCATTCTAAAATTGTTTTGACTTTATGTGCATTAGGTTGAATACCGTTTTCATCAACGGTGTCACCTAAGTAATTCATTCTTGTTTGTAGAAAGGAACGTTTGGATAACTTGACTTTTAGGTTTGCATCCTTAAGTCGTAGAAATACTCTCTCAAGACTTTTGAAATGAAAAGCAATATCTGGAGACATGACAATTATATCATCAAAATAAACCAATACATCTTGGCCCAACATGTGACGACAAATGTTAGTCATTAACCTTGAGAAGGTGATCACCGGTGAGGAATGAAGACCGAAGGCCATGATGCATATGAACTGCCAATGACCATCTGGCGTACTGAACACAGTCAGGGGGCGGCTTTCCTCTGACAAGGGAATCTGCCAAAATCCGCTCAATAAATCCAAAGTTGAAAATACCTTATTGTTACCGAGGCTATGAAGAAGCTCTGATACCACTGGTAATGGGAAACCATCTTTCAAAGTGACCTTGTTGTTGGGTTTTCTAAACTCTATGACTGGTCTAAAAGTTCCGTCCTTTTTCGGAACGATCAGAAGTGGTAAATTCCATGGTGATGGTGATTCCTCTATAACATTATCTTTCAACATGTCCTGAACAACTTTGTTTGCTATGTCTCTGTGCGCGTGTGTCAATCGATAGGCTGGGACGTCAATGGGACGTGTGTTTTTCTCTAAGTTAATAATGTGAACATCCAAATGAGTTCTACCGAGTGGTTCTCCTGATAAGGCAATAGTAGACCTATACTGGTTAAGTAAGTCTGTTAACTGGTCAACATGTTTGGTTAATCCTACCTTGGATATCATGTCAGGGGTGATGGTGGGGAGCTGACTCAAGCCGTGCACTGCTGAGTCAGGTGTAGGAGGAGTAGGTGGTGGCGGGTTAATGGAATGTGAGACTAGACGGATGGTAAACTCATGCAACTCCTCGTCTTGAATTCCGGACTTCAAAACGGAGAATTCCACAAGCTTGGCCCCTTTACGGAGACGGACAGGAGTGGGGTCCCGTATTGGCAATGTATATGGTGACCTCTACATCTGGGGTCTCATGAATAGAGGCATCCATCGATAGTCGTGTGACAGTTAGTGATGAAGGTTCAGCAACTACTCTTAGTGCGAGATCACCCTGACTATGTCTGAGTCCATGATCATTCATCCATGTTCGAGAAAATGAGAGTGGAACCTTCGTTAATGTGTTACTATGCAGAGTCATGTTGGTTCTCAGTTTACCAGGACAATGATGAGTAGAAAAGTAAAAAGGACGCGCATTGTCTACCGTGAAGCAGGACGTGGAAGCAGATGTATTAATGACGCTGACTGAGTGGGAACTCTTCTCTGACAATGGCAAGAACGTATTATCAACACAAACCACATGATAAATAGGACAGATCTTATATTGTGCCATAGAATGGCGTCATAGCAACAAGTTAGCATGAAAAGTTACACCACGAACAATGTAAGGGGTTACGGTAATGACCGAGTCGCCTATGTGAATGTCCATTTTAATAGTGCCCCTTACGTCGAGATTTTCATTTGAGATACTTTGAAGGGATGGGTAAAGGTCCGAGCATTGACCAAGTTGAGTGCGCCCCATTAATGGTTGAATAAAATCATAATGAATGACATCTGCTTCAGCGCCACTGTCTAGAAAGATTGTGATTGGCTTATCCTGGAAAGATTGTGATTGGCTTATCCTGGAAAGATTGTGATTGGCTTATCCTGGAAAGAACCCACTAAATCAAAACTTGTAATGTGAGAAAATGGCGAAGAACGAAAATGTCTTAAGAGTTCCTTATGTGATGGAGTCGTGTCATGAGAGAGAGATTGTCATTGTTGATAATGACATGATGAACCTGTGTTAGGTGACGTGTGTCTAGCTAATGCTCGACATTCCGCTGAAGTGTGTCTAGCGTTGCTATGATATGAACACCTGCTTGGTGGTGTTGGGCGCGAGCGGGTGAAGGTCAGCCTGATGTCTGACTGGAGGAAATCATGACTAGGTCGGCAGAATTGTGACGACCGAGGTTGTGATGACATGGGTTGTTGACTGCGTTTGTTGTTCTGGTCGAGGCTCACGTGAGAATGAGTCCCATGTGTAAGGACACACATTCGCTTTATGTCCTGGTTGGCCACACCGGAAGCACGTCACTTTATGTGAGTGTTTGTCATCACTGAATCACTGTATTTGACCATGAGAAGAATGATTGTGTTGACCACTAGAATGTTTCGTCACACTGTGGGAAGCCGACACTCTCCCCAGTGTCTTGGTGTTGGAATAACCACCTTTCTTTTTAGTGTAATTCAACACTTTTGTTACTGACCCACAATGATGGGTCGATGTTCTCATTAAGTAACCGTCGTCTTACGTCTGGAGGTCAGGTCCTTGAGAATGAAGGTTATGTGTAATAATCGCATGAATGTTTGCACATGAGTTTCAGGATTCATCATGGCCGATATCCAGGGTAAGGATTCATAATCCTGCCTAACTAATCTCATTCTTCCATGTAAGGTACTCCAGTGATCAGGGACTGACGTATCATCCAAGTATGTTGTGTTAAGAGCACGTAAAAGGACGTGTAGTAAACTATCTGAGAATGATTCCTCACAACCTGATGTAAACAACGTTTTAAATTCCTCCCAAGATGTACAGTTTCCAATGTCATCTGAGTCATAAACAACCCTAGCTTAATTGTTAGGCTGGTTGAAATCAATGAGATTTTTAGCAGCCGATATAAGCGCTCTGTCTCCTGAATCACCATTATGTTCAACAATGTCCTCTGCATTTCTAGTCCACCGATCAGAATTTGACAGTTTACCATCAAATAACTCGTGTGGTTCCCTAGCTTGTTTTAGTGTGAAAACAGTTTTTTGTGAAGGATTTGATTGTCCTGAGTTTTTGTGATGTGGAGGGGGAGGTGGGTGTGGGTGTGGTAACGTGTGAGAGGTTTCTGTGGGTCATCTGTGTCACCAGAATCTGTCAAAACAACTTTGTGTGACGTCGCCATTTTAGAAGGCTGGTTCCGTTTATAATAAGAGATTCTAGGTAATTTCCGAAGTACATATGAACCTTTACGATTACCGCATGGAATATCTTTGGACATGTAATACAATCTTACATAAAGTATGTAAGTAATAACCCCCCAAAAAATATTTAAGATATAATTAACAATATTGACCTAATACAAAATACATAACATGAATATTATTTGAAGATATTGTAATGAAATAAAGGACATGAAAGGCTGGCATAACAGTATAACATATGAATACCAGACTCTGTATATGAGAGGTGCACATAATAGTATAATATATCAGTAATGGACTCTATATATGAAAGCAATCATCACTAAAAACAATAGTACCAATGTATGAAAACATAAGAAAGAATATATGCAAGAATAACTGATAATTTATATTAATTTGCTAAACTACAAAGATGAATAATCATACTACCCAAAATATATAGATGTCTCTATTTATAGACTAAGAACTAGTATCACACAAAAGGAGCATATCTCACAGAGTGAAGCATTTTGACACAGTTCTTATCTGAATCATCAACTGACTCACTTCCCAAGCTCTCTCATCCACAACAGACTGCATACTTGCCCCTCTTTCCAAAACTCTTGCATTCACCTCCCTAACAACCCCATCCATAAACAAATTAAACAACCATGGAGACATCACACACCCCTGCCGCAAACCTACATTCACTGAGAGCCAATCACTGTCCTCTCTTCCTGCACGTACACATGCCTTATATCCTCGATAAAAACTTTTCACTGCTTCTAACAACTTGCCTCCCACACCATATATTCTTAATACCTTCCACAGAGCGTCTCTATCAACTCTATCATATGCCTTCTCCAGATCCATAAATGGTACATACAAATCCATTTGCTTTTCTAAGTACTTCTCACATACATTCTTCAAAGCAAACACCTGATCCACACATCCTCTACCACTGCTGAAACCACACTGCTCTTCCCCAATCTGATGCTCTGTACATGCCTTCACCCTCTCAATCAATACCCTCCCATATTATTTCCCAGGAATACTCAATAAACTTATACCTCTGTAATTTGAGCACTCACCTTTGTCCCCTTTGCCTTTGTACAATTGCACTATGCAAACATTCCGCCAATCCTCAGGCACCTCACCATGAATCATTCATTAAATAACCTTACCAACCAGTCAACAATACAGTCACCCCCTTTTTAAATAAATTCCACTGCAATGCTATCCAAACCCGCTGCCTTGCCGGCTTTCATGTATAATCCCTGGGGATAGGGGAGAAAGAATACTTCGTGCGTATTCCCTGCGTGTTGTATAAGGCGACTAAAAGGGAAGGGAGTGGGGGCTGCAAATCCTCCCCTCTCGTTTTTTCTTTTCTTTTTTTAATTTTCCAAAAGAAGGAGCAGAGAAGGGGGCCAGGTGAGGATATTCACCCAATGCCCAGTCCTCTGTTCTTAACGCTACCTTGCTAACGCGGGAAATGGCGAATAGTATGAAAGAAAAGAAAGATATATATAAAGTATGAATAAAGTGTGCGGGGTGGCGACGAGAATGAATAAAGACAGTAAGTATGAAGTATATACATGTGTATATAAGTATATGTATGTGTATGTATGAATATGTATAGGTTCAAATGCATAGGTATGTATATGGGCGTTTCTGCACGTGTATGTGTATACATGTGTATGTGGGAGGGTTGGCCCATTCTTTCGTGTGATTCCTTTCGCTGCCTCGCTAACGCGGGATACAGCGAGAAATTATAAGTAAATAAAGTATACAAGTAATGGGAGTGTGTGTTTGTGGTAGTAGTGGGTGGGTGTGTTAAGCGTGGAAAGGAAGGCCAGTTAAAGTCCTTTTTTGTAGACTGGAGGTTTGAAAACGGGGTTTAACGGGCCTCGGTGCCTCTATATATGGTGAAATACGTGCTTGCCATTGGTTGACAATGATCTACCAATGAGAGGGCTGCATTTGATATAGTTTGATAAGTTGTAAGGATGAAATTCCTATGTATTGTTTGGGTTAGGTATCAGTAATTAGGTAATGTCGTCTTCGGTGGTGCGAGCACGTTTTATGCACTAGCAGACACAAACTCCCTCCCTATTGGCTGAAGGAAAGCCATAAGCTCCGCCCACCCTGCCTCACTTGATCCAGATGAAGGTTGAAAGGCAATTTTTTACAATTATCTCTATGTATATAGGGAAAAAAGTAAGATATAATGGTGTCATAAGATAGAGCTTGCTGTGTTGTCTATGTTCCATAAGATACATACAAAGAAAAATGCACATTTCACAAAAAGCACACGATGATAGGCACAGAAGGTACAACTGCTACTTTTACGTCCATCTGACCCGGTATATATAAGAATGTTCCTATGTATACATCATCTTTTCTAGCCATTCGAGAAGGTTCTTGCTGCTCCTGTCTCGGCCACGTGTTAACCACGTGGATGATGGAGGATTAACCTCCAGATCCCACGAAGAAAGAAGAAAGAAGAAAGAAGACAGAAGAGAGAAGACAGAAGAAAGAAGTGGATTGTAACGTTGCCTCCCGCGTTGGTCCTTCCCGCGGGAGACCGTTACGGTGACGACGCCGGCAGGCTGTTCCCTCACCACCCTCGCTGCTCCCCACACCCCCGCGTTGCCTCCACTCCATCTTCACATCCCTTTTTTATTTTTTATCTTTTATCATCCATCATCCATCTCTCGACCGTTTGGCTTGAGCAATCTCTACCCCAGCTTCCCCAACCCATTCTGGAAAACTCATTTTCCTGAGGAGTGGAGGCTGGAGTGGACCTGTTCTCACCTGACGGGGTGGAGACCCTCACACTATCTCTTACCTCTCCCCTACCTTGGACCGTCGAGCCTCCCTCACTCACGTTTTCTCGCACTAGGACACTGATGCCACCAACATGCCGCCCGACATACGTCTAAAATCCCTCAAAACTGATTGTCCCCCTCCTTCCACGTTCGAACTCCTGTCCATCGTCTTTAAGACCACTGAGATCCGTCCTACTAGGATTATTCAATTCCCTTCGAACAAATACCAGTTTAAGATTTGCTTGGGCAAAGATAGTGATTTAGATAGAATCCTATCTAAGCCTCTCCTTGATGAACTAGCTAAAAAAAACTACCAAATCGTTCAGGACCGCTGCCCCCTTCAAGCTAGATGCAGTATTATTGCCTACAATGTTGATGAATCTATCTTGTCCCTCAGCCCTTCGGAGATTGTGGAAGCCATCAATGGTGAAAACAATGACGTTAATGTCATCAACGTCTATAAACCGAATAACTCCAGATCAATAAAGATACAATGTTCAAACCCGACCGAGGCCGATCGCCTGCTCCCCCGGGGAGTCCTGTTCCCCATGATGTCTGTGCCAGCAAAATCCCTGAAGAAAGATGAACATCTCGACGTACGACAATGTTTCAAATGTCTGCAATATGGATATGAAACTAAGAACTGTGAAGAACCCCACCAAACCTGTAGTCAATGCGCGGAAACTGGTCATGGTTTTCGTGAGTGCAAGGCTCAGGCAGCAAAGTGTGTCAACTGTAAAGGTAGACATGTTGCTGTATCTGAGCTGTGCCCACGTAAGAAGAAGCAACTCCGCGCAGTGCGTTAGGCACAAAAAACCAACTCCCAACTTCCAATACCCCCCTTCCCGCACCCTCTAACACAACTCCATCCACAACCCCCCAACCCAACACCAACAATCCTACTGTCTCTCCAAATACCGATTCCTCTCCCACCCCCACCGTCCCAACTTCCACCACCACGACAGTTCCTCCCGATCAACCACTCACCAATCCCCACCTCCCCCTTCCCCTCCCTCCGTCCCGCGCCTAACCCTTCCAGAGGAGCCCCAGCACCTGACCCTGCCGACACACCAGACAACCCACCAACGGTCAACCTCGACCTTCAAATTGTCGACAATGACCCTCTCCCCTCCCCTCTCCCCTCCCCTCTCCCCTCTAAATGACCCCTCCCCAGATATATCCCGACCCAAGACTAGAAACATGATACAAGTGAAATCTCAAACGATTAGTCAACGGCCTTCATCGACAACAGACACAGAAGGCCAATAAACTTCCAGAAGTCGTAAAATGCTACAAATCTAACAGTTTAACGTGCGCAGCTATCACAATGGCCGTCATCTGATTGCCACTCTCCTCGAAGGGAAGAGACCCGATGTTGTGATACTTAACAGCACATGTATCACCAACGGATACAAAATTAGACATTACGGGTATACATCACGACAGTCTCCAGACAGTAGACACGAGGGAGTCGCCATTCTCATACGCAACACCATCGAACACGAATACCTCGCCACCTCATGGCAATACCAACACTTTCTAGCAGTTAAGATAAATACAATATGTGGCTTCATTATCTTCTGCACTACATACTCTCGACCCAACACTACCATTCCACTCCATGATTTCTACACAGTATTCAATCACACACATATCCCAGTCTACCCTCTAGCTGCCCTCAACGCCCAACACAGAACCTTCCACCACAGCAGAAACAATTCTCATGGTGATGACTTATTCAATTTATACTCTTACAAATGTCTTAACTTCCTAGGTCCTTACCTCCACACCGTCTTCACTGGCCCAGGAGGAAAAGGCAGACCTGACCTTGTCTTCTCCAACAGAACCAGTAATTATCTCCATAATTTCTTGTCTCCAGGACCACTGTGTGGTTCCGACCACATCCCTATCTTTCTTCATCTCTCGTCTAACCCTATCCTCGTCCCATCACCTTCACACTACCACTACAAAAGAGCAGACTGGGAGAGCTTTAAAGACAATCTCTCCAACTGCACTTACACGACAAACTACGAAAATCACCCAATAACACTAATAGACACAGAAATAGAACATATACATGGAACACTCACACAGGCAGCTGACGCCTCTATCCGAACATCTTTATTTACCTCAAGATACTCCTTCTTCCTTTCTCCCAAAACAACCAGACTCCTCTCGTGCTACCGTCGACGCTTTGAGCATAACAGACATCGTTTGGGCCTAGTAAGGTGGGACCTCACATCACAACAAAACCACACACTCAACAGCCTTCTAGAAGACCACAACAGACACTGGAAATCTCTCATCACCACAACAGAACAACACCGAATAAAATCTCCTCAAGAGTTTTGGAGCAGAACCCGGAAACTCAAAGGAATACCAAAAACAGACTTCAATCGGCTAAATGACGACAACACTCTACACCATAACCCACAAGACATTGCCAACATTTTTCAAAACACTGGGAAGGTATCTTATCACATATGCCCCTTCATCTCTCGGACTCGGAGCCAAATCCAACATCCGTGCACTCCAAATAATTCAGAATAAAGCTCTACGTTGGGTTTGTAATATCAAATGGCACGAGTTCATCAGGAACACAGAACTTCATAGGAGAGCACGACTGTCTCCACTAAACATCTATTGGAGGAAATTGTTTGAAGGACAAGTAGAGTGATTTCAAATACATCGATTACTTCAACAATCTCCTGGGAATAGATCATCCAGATAACATGTTCAATATCCATCCTGAACAACATCCAGTGCCCATATATTAAAAACTGAAAACTACTATAGATCTTGCTGCTAAGTCCGTGTAGGGAACGTCTGGGCAAAATCAGTTTCTATCTGGCAGAAATACGATCCATCTCCTCCTATATCCTAAAATCAAACAAAAAAAAATTCCCTCGCCCTCCACACATCATCTCTGTTCTAGTTATCCTATTATTCCGATGCAAGCTGGGTTAAGTCCCGGCCCTTTTCCTCTCTAAAATTCACTTCCTCTAACATCTCTTGCTCTTCCCCCCTCCCCCCCTTTCCTTGGAAAGGAGTTTTCTATCATCATTCATAAGTGACAGTATTCCCTGCAGAATTGGTAAAAGAGAGGTTCCCTTATTTACCGTTTTTCTTTAAGGCTTAGCTTAGCTCTTTAGCTTAGTGAAGCATTCCACCATTTCCTCCCTAAATTTTATTCGTGTTTATTTTCTGTGTTTACTCTTCTCTTTTTGTGTTTACAGACAAGTGGTTGTTGACCGGTATTTCTGGTGTTGCTGGACCACTGGTACATCTCACGAAGGCTGATTGGACACAATTGTGCGACTAATCGAGAGGTGATCGCAGGAGAACTCAACCCAGCTTGGTACGTCCGGCTCGTCCCACTTTGGGGCGCTTGTCTGTCTGATCAGCTGCCTCGTATATTTTTTTTTAGAGAAGATGTAAGGTGTTACAAGTACCTTTTGTGTGGGGCGGTATGCCACCCCAGGATCTGGGGTCTAGCCCCACCGGTATGGACTCCAGTAAGCCAACCACTAGGGGGTAGTGGTGGTGACCGACCCACGATGGACATAAAGTCCAAAAATGCTGAATTTGTGATGATATATGCGACCGGTTCAACGCTTCCCTCAACCCCTTCCTCATCAAGAAAGTGATTGACAGCCAGGCTGGTGCTGTTGAGATGGTAAGGAAACTGGCTAGTGGTGACGTTCTTGTTAGAGTTAAGTCATCAAATCAAGTGGCAGACTTACTAAAGCTGAAAAGAATTCATTTTTGCGATGTTGTGGCTTCCATTCCAGTGACCATGAACTCATGCAGAGGAGTAATCTTCTGTCCTGACGTCATGGGCATGAGTGAGGACGACATAGTAAATGAACTTGCAGACGAGGAAGTGATCGCTGCTCGACTTATCACAAAACTTATTGACGGCGAGCCACGTACAACCCACCTGATCACTCTAACTTTCGGAGATCCAAATTGCCAAAGGATATTGCCGTAGGTTATGTTAGGTAGCTGTGAGACCTTACATACCGAACATCTTGCCATGTTTTAAATGCCAAAGGTTTGATCATGGTAAAAAGTCTTGTACTTTTTCATCTCGATGTGGAAAGTGTGCCAGCGTGGAGCATGTTGCTGACCATTGTACAGCCAAGGTGGTACTGTGCATTAACTGTGGGGGGAGGCAACCACCCGAGCTCGTACCGAGAATGTCCTCGGTACAAGTTTGAGAAGAAGTCTGGGCAGTTAAGGCAAAGGAGAACATTTCATATGGTGAAGCAAGGAAGAGGGTGAAGGAGACTCACCAGACTCCCAAACACAATGAGTCCTATGCTATGGCATTGAAATGTAAGCTGGTCATGGTCACAATTGCCACGGGAACTGCTGAACCAACCACGACCCATCACTCCCGATGAATCTATAACGAATCAGAGCGACACTGACACTGACTCTGACGATAATACCCACAAAGACTCGTACTCAAGAGCCACCTGCTGCTCTGTTTGCCCCAACAATGTGAGAGGACAAGATGAAGTTACAAAAGAAACTGTGTGGCAGGTGGTCGTTCCTGTGGCTCCAGCGAGTAGGTCTTCCTTCATGATGAAGTCTTCCTCGGTGGAATCACTGGACGACAATACCGTGCCCACTATCAGGAGCCGATCCCGTTCCCCTGGGGACTCGCCCAATTTAAGAAAAAAAAAGGGTTCACAAATCTGGCCGGCTAAAGAAGTCTTAAACCAACGCATTCAATATCATTCAATGGAATTGTAGAGGTCTTAAGAATAAGCAAGCACAACTGTCACTGTTGCTTGTATTATATAGGCCATCCGTTATTTGTCTACAAGAGACCAATCTGAACAGCACAGTCGAAGATTGTGATGTTTTAGATAATCATCACCCGTATAGAAGATCATGTGGTAGCCATTTATATACACCAAAGCTTACTCCATACAGAAGTGACTTTAAATTCTACTCTGGGCCTAAATCCTCACTAACCAGCCAACCAACCAACCATTATGATACATATTTTACTTGATCAACACATCAGGCCTGGCCCCACCACCTACTAACCTTCTCCAGACACACTTGCTGCCTCCTGACCATTAGTGTCTTACTCTCACAACATCAGACAGAGAGGAGAGTGTCTCCAGACACACTTGCTGCCTCCTAACCATTAGTGTCTTACTCTCACAACATCAGACAGAGAGGAGAGTGTCTCCAGACACACTTGCTGCCTCCTGACCATTAGTGTCTTACTCTCACAACATCAGACAGAGAGGAGAGTGTCCCCAGACACACTTGCTGCCTCCTAACCATTAGTGTCTTACTCTCACAACATCAGACAGAGAGGAAAGTGTCTCCAGACACACTTGCTGCCTCCTAACCATTAGTGTCTTACTCTCACAACATCAGACAGAGAGGATGTTATGCCTCTTATCTAACCTGACACATCAGCCGGGGTCTCAGGACGTTGATAAGGTCATGGTCGGATCCCCTTATGTATCTATCATGTGACCTCAGGTCAGTTATTGAACTTTATCGCTAATAATACAGCGTTGTTAGGGGGTTAATGATGGCAGTTATTAACCTCGTTTAAACACACATATTCACACGAAGAAGGTTGTATATAAGCCCGGCTAGCTCAGTCGGTAGAGCACGAGACTCTTAATCTCGGGGTCGTGGGTTCGAGCCCCACGTTGGGCGGTAACAGTTTTCTATGATGTAACATGAAACAGCCTCTGAACATACCATCCACCGCCCGTCTAGATCAACCAATCTGCTAAGCAAAAGGCAGCTGAAGAGTCATTCAGTACTTAAAGACAAACCAGAAGTCTGTTTGAAAAAGTAAGTGATGATGCACGGGAGACTAAAGGAAATGTGTCACTATTCACTGCTGAACATTGTACATTACGTGTTATTCATCATCTCAGTAAGCTCTACAAAGCAAGATTTGCAAACAGTAAAGGATGCAAGAATTTCAGGTTAAAAAGGTTGAAGTGTAGTGCAGTTGTGCGCAATGTGTTTGCCCCGCATTTTAACAGCAACTTGAAAAGTGATATGGGCAGTCAGAAGTTTAGCTTCTTACCTGATGAGAGTAATGACATTACTGTAACGAAACTATTGGGTATTGCTGTCCAGTTCTATTCTGAAAGTAAGAATAAGATTATAATGACTTTCCTGGACCTGGTTGAGCTGACTGACTGTAATGTTAATGGGATATGTGATCCCATCAAGAAGTCTTTTAAAAATAATGGGTTGGAGTTACAAAACCTTATTGCAATTAGCACCGACAATGCTTCTGTGATGACAGATGTTAACTGTGGAGTGTATGATACACTCAAGTTAGAAGTTCCTCATCTGATCCTGATCAAGTGTGTGTGTGTCATTCTCTGCAGCTAGTTGTCTCATGCTGCAGCAGAGTCTCCCTAGGAACCTGGATTTTATCGTCAGAGAAACCTATAATTGGTTCTCCCACTCTGCCAGTGATGGTCAAGCTCCAATGAAATCTATACAGCTAAGCCAGACTCGATGGCTGTCAATTGAATCAGCAGTTGTCATAATACTGCAGCAGTGGGTTGAACTTATGATTCACATTGAAATGGCAAGAAATGATGATAGGTGTTATACATCTCAGAACCTCTATGAGATGTTTTGTGCCAAGAAAAGCTATGCCTTCCTGATATTCCTGAAGTATATTCTTGGAGAAGCTCAATGTGTAAATGAGAAATTTGAAGCTAAGGTACAGGATCCAAGCAAACTGCTAAGTGACTTTATTCAACTTATTGATTCCATAAGTTCTAAGGTTCTCATCCCAGGCAGAAATTAGATGAAGGAGATTCAATAGAGAACTACTTAGACCCACGTGCGTCCTTGAGGAACGAGTTTGAAAAGGAGATGGCACAATGTAAGCTTCCTGATGAAAAGGATATTCGAGGAAGATACATACAGTTTGTAGTGGAGTTGGTGAAACAGCTTCGTCAACGTTTGCCAGATAATGTCCAAGTGTCACAGTCAATGTCATCACTGAGTACAAGTGAATATCTGCAACCCATAAAGCCTGGAATACTGGAATTAGCAAAGATGTTTACTGATAACGAAAATTTCTCACATGCATTGAGTTCCAGTTGAGGAAGCTTCATCATGTATTGTGGAAGCAGAACACTGGCGCCCTAGCACTCTGGACTGAAATAACCTCGTACAAGGATGCAACAGGAGGAAATCGGTAACCTCTCTGAGTTGGCTTTGAATGTGCTGGTATTGTCTCACTCCAACACTGATGTTGAGCGAATCTTTAGTTATATGAACATCGTGAAGTCAAAGCTTCGAAATTGATTATCAAAAACTTAAATGCAATACTAACTATCAAGTATGGACTAAGATGAAATGGAAACTGTTGTTATGATCTTAACTGCCTGAGGAAGTACTGAAAAACACTGGGTTATTGAAAAGATACGAGTTATCACAACCACAACCTGGACCCTCACATAGAGCACCACCACAACCCCAGGTCACCGAGGACGAAGAGACTGCGGATTGGTAATTAGCAGATCTGGGATAATAGTGAGTAGTTTAGTGTTAAAACAGTCAGTCCTACCTGTCATTAATCATTTGGCACGTCAAAGAGCAGAAATAATTCGAAGAGCATTTTTTTCGCTGTAATTTTAGCCAGTTTAACGCTTTTTTTAGCGCTTTTCGGGAGAGAATCTAGCGCCATATAAAATTTGGTGGTCAAAAGGTTTCAGTAGCTGGTTGGTGGTCAGTCAGGACGGGTGTTGGCGCTGTTCTGGTTATCCGATGTGTTTTATCTTGATCACGGAGTGGGGGGACAGAGAGAAATGATAACCTAACTTGATGAATATGAGAAGTTTCCTGGGCTCTGGCATCCCCAAAATGGATCGTACTACAATAAAACCGTCAAGTATGGTCGCTGGGTTAGCACCGCACAGGGTATCTGGCAATTATTTCACATGATCGTAAGAAAAATTAAAGAATTAATAAACATCACTTTTCTTTTGTCTTATTTTTCTTAATATTCGACATATTTCATTCATTGATTTCAATCAGATTCGGTAAAAGTTGTGATGATTCAACATTGTGTTTGTAAAACGTCCACTGTGGATCTTCCTCCGTTCCTGAAATACTAAGATAACGACCTTGTGGACGCCGACCACAACACATCAACACCCCAGTCACAACTCCACGTGGTCACGCTGGCCTCAACCAGTCACAACCCTACGTGGTCACGCTGGCCTCAACCAGTCACAACCCCACGTAGTCACGCTGGCCTCAACCAGTCACAACCCCACGTGGTCTCGCTGGCCTCAACCAGTCACAACCCCACGTGGTCTCGCTGGCCTCAACCAGTCACAACCCCACCTAGTCACGCTGTCCTCAACCAATCACAACCCCAAGTGGTCGCGCTGGCCTCAACCAGTCACAACCCCACGTGGTCACGCTGGCCTCAACCAGTCACAACCCCACGTGGTCACGCTATCCTCAACCAATCACAACCCCAAGTGGTCACGCTGGCCTCAACCAGTCACAACCCCACGTGGTCACGCTGGCCTCAACCAGTCACAACCCCACCTAGTCACGCTGTCCTCAACCAATCACAACCCCACGTGGTCACGTTGGCCTCAACCAGTCACAACCCCACGTGGTCACGCTGGCCTCAACCAGTCACAACCCCACGTGGTCACGCTGGCCTCAACCAGTCACAAACCCACGGGGTCACTCTGGCCTCAACCAGTCACAACCCTACGGGGTCACGGTAGCCTCAACCAGTCACAACGCCACGTGGCCACGCTGGCCTCAACCAGTCACAACCCAACTTGGTCACGCTGGCCTCAGTCAATCACAAGCCCCACGTGGTCACGCTGCCCTCAACCAGTCACAAGCCCCACGCGGTCACGCTATCCTCAAACAGTCACAAGCCCCACGTGGTCATGCTGCCCACAACCAGTCACAAGCCCCACGTGGTCATGCTGCCCACAACCAGTCACAAGCCCAATGTGATCATGCTGCCCACAACCAGTCACAAGCCCCACGTGGTCACGGTAGCCTCAACCAGTCACAACCCCACGTGGTCACGCTGGCTTCAACCAGTCACAACCCCACGTGGTCACGCTGGCCTCAACCAGTCACAACCCCACGTGGTCACGCTGCCCACAACCAGTCACAAGCCCCACGTGGTCACGGTAGCCTCAACCAGTCACAACCCCACGTGGTCACGCTGGCTTCAACCAGTCACAAGCCCCACGTGGTCACGGTAGCCTCAACCAGTCACAACCCCACGTGGTCACGCTGGCTTCAACCAGTCACAAGCCCCACGTGGTCACGCAAGCCTCAACCAGTCACAACCCCACGTGGTCACGCTGGCTTCAACCAGTCACAAGCCCCACGTGGTCACGCTGGCCTCAACCAGTCACATGCCCCACGTGGTCACGCAAGCCTCAACCAGTCACAACCCCACGTGGTCACGTTGGCCTCAATCACTCTGTATCAATTGTCACCTGCCACCAATTATTGTATCAGATGGGCAATGCCTGGAAGACGACAGCGATGTGCTTTCAGAGTATATCTTCACAAAAACTACAAAGTAGAAACATTTTTGTAGCTATAGCTTTAGAATGATTCAAAAAAGACAAAGTTACACGAAGCATAAAAACGGCCTTAGAAAAGGAGAGTTGCAAGTGTAGCAGCAGCAGGTGTTGGTCAAGATGTTATAACCGGCAGGTCATGATGCGGCCCATCATCTACAAGTGGTACACACACCATCCCTAGACCACACTTACACTACACTTGACCCAGCCTTGTGGCACCCGCGCCAGCCAGGTACTCACTGGCAGTCAACATTATATCCTGACAACAAACTTGGACCTACAACTAAACACAACTTATAAATAATAACCCAGCTGGCTAGATTGACAACCATCATGGCGGTCCGCCAGTCATCTGTATATCTCAATCTTTCCTTCATTTATTCTCTTAACTTTTTCATGTCATATCCCAACTCCTCTGTTCATCAACATCTTTACGTAATCTCATAGAAAGGGATATTTACACAGTAAGAGTGTATGTGGCACTCAATCTCTCTTGGTATTTCTTCACACAAGTCTCTTTTTTAAGTTCACTTCCTCTCACCACCTCTTCTCCCCGACATTGTTTCCTCTTTTCCGAAAACTTCTTCAGATCTTCTCTGTCGTCTTCACAAGATGGTGATCAAACATCACACCAGCAGCCCCTTTCAGCACATTTACATCCAAAAGTCTTTCTTTTACATGCCTTTCAATTAACATGTAATACAGTCATGCCCGCTGACCATCTCTCCTACTTACATACGTATATTTGTGTATATCACATTTTACAAACCAGGTATTCCCAATCACCAGTCCTTTACACACACACAACACAAGTTGTTCACCATTTCCATGCGTCTCAGTTATACCCTCCACTGCCACATTACTTACCTTCACATTTAAATCACCATCACTAATACCTGGTCTCTTACATCATAACTGCTGACACACACACACATTCGCTTGCTCCCAAAATACTTCCTCTGTTCTTGACTCTAACTCGCTACCTCACTAAGTGCCATTTGACCCGGCCTAATGGGGCAGGACAATGATCATTATCTTCACTACTCTCTGGACACCTCTGGTCCTTGGCCTCAGCCACTACACTCTCCACTTCAATACTATCTCACTAAACGCTTGAAATCAGATAATGTCAAAATCCTAATTCATCGTCAAGATCTTTACTATAACGTTGGATGAACATACTGAGTGTTGGAGATTCGAACCCATGACCTTGATCTTTGAGACTCAGGCTCGGTGATAATGCACACCATACCTGCCAGTGAATTGCAATACTTAGTCACCTAAATCTTAAGACCACACATGTACATACCGAACTCTAGATAAAAAAATTGTCAACGGAAGATATTTCATGTATCTGGTTTTAAAACTGAGAAGAGCAGGAAATAAGATTTAATCATTATCATTATCGGACGATTATAATGCCCAACAACACACGTTAGGTACACCATATATTTCCTACTAACCTACATATGAAGTGACAATCCATACCATATCTAACTTCCCACTTGATAACCAGCATACCGTATCCTTCAGTAGCAGATATCATATTATACTTAATGATTATAGTAATCATAATGACTATGATAATGATATTAATGATAGTAACAATTATCATAATAGTGATAATGATAATCATAATGATGATAATAATGATACATGATGATAATGATGATAATGATAATGATAATAACAATAATAATAATATGGTTGCGAGGCGTGGGCTATAGATAGAGTTGTGCGCAGGAGGGTGGATGTGCTGGAAATGAGATGTTTGAGGACAATATGTGGTGTGAGGTGGTTTGATCGAGTAAGTAATGTGAGGGTAAGAGAGATGTGTGGAAATAAAAATAGTGTGGTTGAGAGAGCAGAAGAGGGTGTTTTGAAATGGTTTGGTCACATGGAGAGAATGAGTGAGGAAAGATTGACAAAGAGGACATATGTGTCAGAGGTGGAGGGAACGAGAAGTGGGAGACCAAATTGGAGGTGGAAAGATGGAGTGAAAAACATTTTGAGCGATCGGGGCCTGAACATGCAGAAGAGTAAAAGGCGTGCAAGGAGTAGAGTGAATTGGAACGAAGTGGTATACCGGGGTCGACGTGCTGTCAATGGATTGAACCAGGGCATTTGAAGTGTCTGGGATTAACCATACAAAGTTTTGTGGAGCGTGAATGTGGAAAGGGAGCAGTGGTTTCGGTGCATTATACATGACAGCTAGAGTCTGAGTGTGAAGGAATGTATATGTCTGTGTGTGTGTATATATATATATATATATATATATATATATATATATATATATATATATATATATATATATATATATATATATATATATATATATATATATATATATATGCGTGTGTAGACGTGTATGTAGATACATGTGTATGTGGGTGGGTTGGGCCATTCTTTCGTCTGTTTCCTTGCGCTACCTTGCTAACGCGGAGACAGCGAAGAAGTATGATAAATGATGAATAGATAAGTCATGATAATATATGATAATGATAATAATGATAATAATAATGATGATAATGATTACAATAATAATAGTGATAATGATGATAATAATAATAATAATAATAATAATAATAATAATAATAATAATAATAATAATAATAATAATAGTAATAATGATAATAATAATAATAATAATAATAATAATAATAATAATAATAATAATAATAATAATAATAATAATGATAATATTGAAAAGGATAGTAATAATAATCATAATGATAATAATCACAATAATGATATGAATGATAATGATCATAATAATGATAATAATAGCAATGACAAAACAAAAATAATGATAGAAATAATAACAATAATGATTATAATGATAATGATAATAATAATGAATAATAATAATAATAATAATAATAATAATAATAATAATAATAATAATAATAATAATAATAATAATAATAATTATAATAATAATAATAATAATGATAATAATAATAATGATGATAATAATAATAATAATAATAATAATAATAATAATAATAATAATAATAATAATAATAATAATAATAATAATGATAATGATAATAATAACAATAATAATAGAGAGACTTTTGGATGTTAATGTGCTGAGAGGTGCAACTGGAGGGATGTCCGATCATTATCTTGTGGAGGCTAAGGTGAAGATTTGTATGGGTTTTCCGAAAAGAAGAGTGAATGTTGGGGTGAAGAGGGTGGTGAGAGTAAGTGAGCTTGGGAAGGAGACTTGTGTGAGGAAGTACCAGGAGAGACTGAGTACAGAATGGAAAAAGGTGAGAACAATGGAAGTATGGGGAGTGGGGGAAGAATGGGATGTATTTAGGGAATCAGTGATGGATTGCGCAAAAGATGCTTGTGGCATGAGAAGAGTGGGAGGTGGGTTTATGGGTTGATTAGAAAGGGTAGTGAGTGGTGGGATGAAGAAGTAAGATTATTAGTGAAAGAGAAGAGAGAGGCATTTGGACGATTTTTGCAGGGAAAAATGCAATTGAGTGGGAGATGTATTAATGAAAGAGACAGGAGGTCAAGAGAAAGGTGCAAGAGGTGAAAAAGAGGGCAAATGAGAGTTGGGGTGAGAGAGTATCATTGAATTTTAGGGAGAATAAAAAGATGTTCTGGAAGGAGGTAAATAAAGTGCTTAATACAAGGGAGCAAATGGGAACTTCAGTGAAGGGCGCAAATGGGGAGGTGATAACAAGTAGTGGTGATGTGAGAAGGAGATGGAGTGAGTATTTTGAAGGTTTGTTGATTGTGTTTGATGATAGAGTAGCAGATATAGGGTGTTTTGGTCGAGGTGGTGTGCAAAGTGAGAGGGTTAGGGAAAATGATTTGGTAAACAGAGAAGAGGTAGTAAAAGCTTTGCGGAAGATGAAAGCCGGCAAGGCAGCAGGTTTGGATGGTATTGCAGTGGAATTTATTAAAAAAGGGGGTGACTGTATTATTGACTGGTTGGTAAGGTTATTTAATGTATGTATGACTCATGGCGAGGTGCCTGAGGATTGGCGGAATGCGTGCATGGTGCCATTGTACAAAGGCAAAGGGGATAAGAGTGAGTGCTCAAATTACAGAGGTATAAGTTTGTTGAGTATTCCTGGTAAATTATATGGGAGGGTATTGATTGAGAAGGTGAAGGCATGTACAGAGCATCAGATTGGGGAAGAGCAGTGTGGTTTCAGAAGTGGTAGAGGATGTGTGGATCAGGTGTTTGCTTTGAAGAATGTATGTGAGAAATACTTAGAAAAGCAAATGGATTTGTATGTAGCATTTATGGATCTGGAGAAGGCATATGATAGAGTTAATAGAGATGCTCTGTGGAAGGTATTAAGAATATATGGTGTGGGAGGCAAGTTGTTAGAAGCAGTGAAACGTTTTTATCGAGGATGTAAGGCATGTGTACGTGTAGGAAGAGAGGAAAGTGATTGGTTCTCAGTGAATGTAGGTTTGCGGCAGGGGTGTGTGATGTCTCCATGGTTGTTTAATTTGTTTATGGATGGGGTTGTTAGGGAGGTGAATGCAAGAGTTTTGGAAAGAGGGGCAAGTATGAAGTCTGTTGGGGAAGAGAGAGCTTGGGAAGTGAGTCAGTTGTTGTTCGCTGATGATACAGCGCTGGTGGCTGATTCATGTGAGAAACTGCAGAAGCTGGTGACTGAGTTTGGTAAAGTGTGTGAAAGAAGAAAGTTATGAGTAAATGTGAATAAGAGGAAGGTAATTAGGTACAGTAGGGTTGAGGGTCAAGTCAATTGGGAGGTAAGTTTGAATGGAGAAAAACTGGAGGAAGTAAAGTGTTTTAGATATCTGGGAGTGGATCTGGCAGCGGATGGAACCATGGAAGCGGAAGTGGATCATAGGGTGGGGGAGGGGGCGAAAATCCTGGGAGCCTTGAAGAATGTGTGGAAGTCGAGAACATTATCTCGGAAAGCAAAAATGGGTATGTTTGAAGGAATAGTGGTTACAACAATGTTGTATGGTTGCGAGGCGTGGGCTATGGATAGAGTTGTGCGCAGGAGGATGGATGTGCTGGAAATGAGATGTTTGAGGGCAATGTGTGGTGTGAGGTGGTTTGATCGAGTAAGTAGCGTAAGGGTAATAGAGATGTGTGGAAATAAAAAGAGCGTGGTTGAGAGAGCAGAAGAGGGTGTTTTTGAAATGGTTTTGGCACATGGAGAGAATGAGTGAGGAAAGATTGACCAAGAGGATATATGCGTCGGAGGTGGAGGGAACGAGAAGTGGGAGACCAAATTGGAGGTGGAAAGATGGAGTGAAAAAGATTTTGAGTGATCGGGGCCTGAACATGCAGGAGGGTGAAAGGAGGGCAAGGAATAGAGTGAATTGGATCGATGTGGTATACCGGGGTTGACGTGCTATCAGTGTATTGAGTCATGGCATGTGAAGCGTCTGGGATAAACCATGGAAAGCTGTGTAGGTATGTATATTTGCGTGTGTGGACGTATGTATATACATGTGTATGGGGTGGGTTGGGCCATTTCTTTCGTCTGTTTCCTTGCGCTACCTCGCAAACGCGGGAGACAGCGGCAAAAAAAAAAAATAGTAATAATAATAATAGTAATAATAATAATAATAATAATAGTAATGATAATAATGATAACAATAATGATAGTAATAATAAATTATGCAATTATGATAAATAGAACTGTACTATTATTATAATGAAATGATAAAATTGATGATGATAATAATAGTAATACGAATGATGTAATTATAATTAATAGTACTGTACTTTAATAATGATGAAATAATGAAATTGATGATAATAATAATAGTAATAATAATGATGTAATTATGATAGATAGTACTGTACTATAATGATAATGAAATAATAAAATTGATGATAATAATAATAGTGATGATAATGATGTAATTATAATAAATAGTACTGTACTAAGATAATAATGAAATGATAAAATTGATAATAATGATAATAGCAATAACAATGATGTAATCATAATGAATAGTACTGTACTATAACAATACTAAAATAATAAAATTGATATTATCCTCAATTTCATTATTTCATTATTATTATAGTGCAGTACTATTTATTATAATTACATCATTATCATTACTATTATTATTATCATCAATTTTATTATTTCATTATCATTATAGTACAGTACTATTTATTATAATTACATCATTATTGTTACAATTATTATCATCAATTTTATTATTTCATTATTATTATTATAGTACAGTACAATTTATCATAATTACATTATTATTATTAGTATTAGTATTATTAGCGAAGATATGTGTCATCGTCGCTTAACGAAACAGTACAGTCTCACGAAAACATTTTATCTTCAAAGGAGTCCATCGTGTCCCTGCTACTGAGTGCAAAGCAACCTTGAAGCTGCAGGAACCCTTAGATAAGGGGTCCAAATGTCGTATGAAAACCGGTTGTAGTAATACATATATTCCTTTTGGTGTGGAGGAATGGATGGACGTATTTACCACTACCACAAGTTCCAAATAAACATATGCTGATCTCCTAATAAAGAGTTCAAAGTAACATCAAGACAAAGACGATATGAATCCATCAACGTTGTGATGCCAGACACAGA
>NC_092231.1:52994770-53065137 GCF_036320965.1 Panulirus ornatus
GTGTCCCAGGTATGGGTATCCCAGTGTTCCCAGGTATGGGTATCCCAGTGTCCCAGGTATGGGTATCCAGTGTCCCAGGTATAGGTATCCCAGTGTCCCAGGTATGGGTATCCAGTGTCCCAGGTATGGGTATCCCAGTGTCCCAGGTATAGGGTATCCCAGTGTCCCAGGTATGGGTATCCCAGTGTCCCAGGTATGGGTATCCCAGTGTCCCAGGTATGGGTATCCAAGTGTCCCAGGTATGGGTATCCCAGTGTCCCAGGTATAGGTATCCCAGTGTCCCAGGTATGGGTATCCAAGTGTCCCAGGTATGGGTATCCAAGTGTCCCAGGTATGGGTATCCCAGTGTCCCAGGTATGGGTATCCCAGTGTCCCAGGTATGGGTATCCCAGTGTCCCAGGTATGGGTATCCCAGTGTCCAGTATAGGTATCCCAGTGTCCCAGGTATGGGTATCCCAGTGTCCCAGGTATGGGTATCCCAGTGTCCCAGGTATGGGTATCCCAGTGTCCCAGGTATGGGTATCCCAGTGTCCCAGGTATGGGTATCCCAGTGTCCCAGGTATGGGTATCCCAGTGTCCCAGGTATGGGTATCCCAGTGTCCCAGGTATGGGTATCCCAGTGTCCCAGGTATGGGTATCCCAGTGTCCCCGGGATCTTTCTTCCATTGTTCTTAAATCTTGGTGGAATGGTTGAGCCAGTTCCTCACTTAGGTTGTCTGGCCAAGTGGGTGTGGAGGTAATGCACTTTGATGTTCATTTTACAGCCAAGTTGAGGGAAAGAAGATGGCAGGTTCTCCACTAGTTCAGGGTAGTTATCTGCTTTATGGTGACCAAGACAATTCCTTACAACCACAGTGAACGAAGACCATGCCTCTGCCTCAACATTGGTCATTGAATCTTGGAAATGTGGGTCTTTCATGAGTTCCATGATTTGTGACCCGTCGACAATACCTGCCTTCACCTTCTCCATGATCAGCGCTGGACATTTTCTGCACATGTAGTCAAAGCAGAGTGTCCTTCTTTGTTCCAAACCTTCACAAAGTGTTTCATTAAACCTAGTTTGATGTGCAGTGGTGGTACAATGATCTTATCTCTGTCAACCAAGGGTTCTGCCATTACATTCATGTCTCCAACCAACATGTTTTCTCTCAGAGACCATTGTTTTCTCAGCCAGTGCTTATCCTCAGCTCTACTATCCCAGAGACAGATAAAGCTGGGCTACTTGTTGTACCCACTCTGCTGACACAGGAGAAAAGTCACCATCTTAAGATCCACACACATTAACAATTGGTGATGGTGGTATGATATCTTGTGTAAGACCAGCACGATTGTGTCCTGCTGTTCACTCATCATACTTGAACCACCAATTGGGAGTGATCCATTTATTGATAATTGCATTATCTGAAAACCTGTATCTGCTACAAGGAAATGAAGGTCATAATGTTTGTCAGTGGCGTAAATATACCTAGATTCATGTCTAAAATATATATATATATATGTATATATATATATATATATATATATATATATATATATATATATATATATATATATATATATATATATATATATATATATATATATATATATATATATATAGAGTGAATTGGAGCGATGTGGTATACAGGGGTTGACGTGCTGTCAGTGGATTGAATCAAGGCATGTGAAGCGTCCGGGGTAAACCATGGAAAGCTGTGTAGGTATGTATATTTGCGTGTGTGGACGTGTGTATGTACATGTGTATGGGGGGGGTTGGGCCATTTCTTTCGTCTGTTTCCTTGCGCTACCTCGCAACCGCGGGAGACAGCGACGAGGTAAAAAAAAAAAAAAAAAAAAAAATATATATATATATAATATATATATATATATATATATATATATATATATATATATATATATATATATATTATTTTTTTTTTCCTTTTTTTGCCGCTGTCTCCCGCGTTTGCGAGGTAGCGCAAGGAAACAGACGAAAGAAATGGCCCAACCCACCCCCATACACATGTATATACATACGTCCACACACGCAAGTATACATACCTACACAGCTTTCCATAGTTTACCCCAGACGCTTCACATGCCCTGATTCAATCCACTGACAGCACGTCAACCCTGGTATATCACATCGATCCAATTCACTCTATTCCTTGCCCTCCTTTCACCCTCCTGCATGTTCAAGCCCCGATCACACAAAATCTTTTTCACTTCATCTTTCCACCTCCAATTTGGTCTCCCACTTCTCCTCGTTCGCTCCACCTCCGATACATATATCCTCTTGGTCAATCTTTCCTCACTCATTCTCTCCATGTGCCGAAACCATTTCAAAACACCCTCTTCTGCTCTCTCAACCACGCTCTTTTTATTTCCACACATCTCTCTTACCCTTACATTACCTACTCGATCAAACCACCTCACACTACACATTGTCCTCAAGCATCTCATTTCCAGCACATCCATCCTCCTGCGCACAACTCTATCCATAGCCCACGCCTCGCAACCATACAACATTGTTGGAACCACTATTCCTTCAAACATACCCATTTTTGCTTTCCGAGATAATGTTCTCGACTTCCACACATTCTTCAAGGCTCCCAGGATTTTCGCCCCCTCCTCCACCCTATGATCCACTTCCGCTTCCATGGTTCCATCCGCTGCCAGATCCACTCCCAGATATCTAAAACACTTTACTTCCTCCAGTTTTTCTCCATTCAAACTTACCTCCCAATTGACTTGACCCTCAACTTTACTGTACCTAATAACCTTGCTCTTGTTCACATTTACTCTTAACTTTCTTGTTTCACACACTTTACCAAACTCAGTCACCAGCTTCTGCAGTTTCTCACGTGAATCAGCCACCAGCGCTGTATCATCAGCGAACAACAACTGACTCACTTCCCAAGCTCTCTCATCCACAATATATACATATATATATATATATATATATATATATATATATATATATATATATATATATATATATATATATATATATATATATATATATATATATATAGGAGGTCAAGAGAAAGGTGCAAGAGGTGAAAAAAAGGGCAAATGAGAGTTGGGGTGAGAGAGTATCATTAAATTTTAGGGAGAATGAAAAGATGTTCTGGAAGGAGGTAAATAAAGTGCGTAAGACAAGGGAGCAAATGGGAACTTCAGTGAAGGGCGCAAATGGGGAGGTGATAACAAGTAGTGGTGATGTGAGAAGGAGATGGAGTGAGTATTTTGAAGGTTTGTTGAATGTGTTTGATGATAGAGTGGCAGATATAGGGTGTTTTGGTCGAGGTGGTGTGCAAAGTGAGAGGGTTAGGGAAAATGATTTGGTAAACAGAGAAGAGGTAGTGAAAGTTTTGCGGAAGATGAAAGCCGGCAAGGCAGCAGGTTTGGATGGTATTGCAGTGGAATTTATTAAAAAAGGGGGTGACTGTATTGTTGACTGGTTGGTAAGGTTATCTAATGTATGTATGACTCATGGTGAGGTGCCTGAGGATTGGCGGAATGCGTGCATAGTGCCATTGTACAAAGGCAAAGGGGATAAGAGTGAGTGCTCAAATTACAGAGGTATAAGTTTGTTGAGTATTCCTGGTAAATTATATGGGAGGGTATTGATTGAGAGGGTGAAGGCATGTACAGAGCATCAGATTGGGGAAGAGCAGTGTGGTTTCAGAAGTGGTAGAGGATGTGTGGATCAGGTGTTTGCTTTGAAGAATGTATGTGAGAAATACTTAGAAAAGCAAATGGATTTGTATGTAGCATTTATGGATCTGGAGAAGGCATATGATAGAGTTGATAGAGATGCTCTGTGGAAGGTATTAAGAATATATGGTGTGGGAGGAAAGTTGTTAGAAGCAGTGAAAAGTTTTTATCGAGGATGTAAGGCATGTGTACGTGTAGGAAGAGAGGAAAGTGATTGGTTCTCAGTGAATGTAGGTTTGCGGCAGGGGTGTGTGATGTCTCCATGGTTGTTTAATTTGTTTATGGATGGGGTTGTTAGGGAGGTAAATGCAAGAGTTTTGGAAAGAGGGGCAAGTATGAAGTCTGTTGGGGATGAGAGAGCTTGGGAAGTGAGTCAGTTGTTGTTCGCTGATGATACAGCGCTGGTGGCTGATTCATGTGAGAAACTGCAGAAGCTGGTGACTGAGTTTGGTAAAGTGTGTGGAAGAAGAAAGTTAAGAGTAAATGTCAATAAGAGCAAGGTTATTAGGTACAGTAGGGTTGAGGGTCAAGTCAATTGGGAGGTGAGTTTGAATGGAGAAAAACTGGAGGAAGTGAAGTGTTTTAGATATCTGGGAGTGGATCTGGCAGCGGATGGAACCATGGAAGCGGAAGTGGATCATAGGGTGGGGGAGGGGACGAAAATTCTGGGGGCCTTGAAGAATGTGTGGAAGTCGAGAACATTATCTCGGAAAGCAAAAATGGGTATGTTTGAAGGAATAGTGGTTCCAACAATGTTGTATGGTTGCGAGGCGTGGGCTATGGATAGAGTTGTGCGCAGGAGGATGGATGTGCTGGAAATGAGATGTTTGAGGACAATGTGTGGTGTGAGGTGGTTTGATCGAGTGAGTAACGTAAGGGTAAGAGAGATGTATGGAAATAAAAAGAGCGTGGTTGAGAGAGCAGAAGAGGGTGTTTTGAAGTGGTTTGGGCACATGGAGAGGATGAGTGAGGAAAGATTGACCAAGAGGATATATGTGTCGGAGGTGGAGGGAGCAAGGAGAAGAGGGAGACCAAATTGGAGGTGGAAAGATGGAGTGAAAAAGATTTTGTGTGATCGGGGCCTGAACATGCAGGAGGGTGAAAGGAGGGCAAGGAATAGAGTGAATTGGAGCGATGTGGTATACCGGGGTTGACGTGCTGTCAGTGGATTGAATCAAGGCATGTGAAGCGTCTGGGGTAAACCATGGAAAGCTGTGTAGGTATGTATATTTGCGTGTGTGGACGTATGTATATACATGTGTATGGGGGGGGGGTTGGGCCATTTCTTTCGTCTGTTTCCTTGCGCTACCTCGCAAACGCGGGAGACAGCGACAAAGTAAAAAAATAAAAAAAAATATATATATATATATATATATATATATATATATATATATATATATATATATATATATATATATATATATATATATATATATATATTATCCCTGGGGATAGAGGAGAAAGAATACTTCCCACGTATTCCCTGCGTGTCGTAGAGGGCGACTAAAAGGGGAGGGAGCGGGGTGCTGGAAATCCTCCCCTCTCGTTTATTTTTTTTTTCAATTTTCCAAAACAAGGAACAGAGAAGGGGGCCAGGTGAGGATATTCCCTCAAAGGCCCAGTCCTCTGTTCTTAACGCTACCTCGCTAACGCGGGAAATGGCGAATAGTTTGAAAGAAAAAGATATATATATATATATATATATATATATATATATATATATATATATATATATATATAGATATATATATTGATAGAGATGCTCTGTGGAAGGTATTAAGAATATATGGTGTGGGAGGAAAGTTGTTAGAAGCAGTGAAAAGTTTTTATCGAGGATGTAAGGCATGTGTACGTGTAGGAAGAGAGGAAAGTGATTGGTTCTCAGTGAATGTAGGTTTGCGGCAGGGGTGTGTGATGTCTCCATGGTTGTTTAATTTGTTTATGGATGGGGTTGTTAGGGAGGTAAATGCAAGAGTCTTGGAAAGAGGGGCAAGTATGAAGTCTGTTGGGGATGAGAGAGCTTGGGAAGTGAGTAGTCAGTTGTTGTTCGCTGATGATACAGCGCTGGTGGCTGATTCATGTGAGAAACTGCAGAAGCTGGTGACTGAGTTTGGTAAAGTGTGTGGAAGAAGAAAGTTAAGAGTAAATGTGAATAAGAGCAAGGTTATTAGGTACAGTAGGGTTGAGGGTCAAGTCAATTGGGAGGTGAGTTTGAATGGAGAAAAACTGGAGGAAGTGAAGTGTTTTAGATATCTGGGAGTGGATCTGGCAGCGGATGGAACCATGGAAGCGGAAGTGGATCATAGGGTGGGGGAGGGGGCGAAAATTCTGGGGGCCTTGAAGAATGTGTGGAAGTCGAGAACATTATCTCGGAAAGCAAAAATGGGTATGTTTGAAGGAATAGTGGTTCCAACAATGTTGTATGGTTGCGAGGCGTGGGCTATGGATAGAGTTGTGCGCAGGAGGATGGATGTGCTGGAAATGAGATGTTTGAGGACAATGTGTGGTGTGAGGTGGTTTGATCGAGTAAGTAACGTAAGGGTAAGAGAGATGTGTGGAAATAAAAAGAGCGTGGTTGAGAGAGCACAAGAGGGTGTTTTGAAATGGTTTGGGCACATGGAGAGAATGAGTGAGGAGAGATTGACCAAGAGGATATATGTGTCGGAGGTGGAGGGAACGAGGAGAAGAGGGAGACCAAATTGGAGGTGGAAAGATGGAGTGAAAAAGATTTTGTGTGATCGGGGCCTGAACATGCAGGAGGGTGAAAGGAGGGCAAGAAATAGAGTGAATTGGAGTCATGTGGTATACAGGGGTTGACGTGCTGTCAGTGGATTGAAGCAAGGCATGTGAAGCGTCTGGGGTAAACCATGGAAAGCTGTGTAGGTATGTATATTTGCGTGTGTGGACGTGTGTATGTACATGTGTATGGGGGGGGGGGCCATTTCTTTCGTCTGTTTCCTTGCGCTACCTCGCAAACGCGGGAGACAGCGACAAAGTATAAAAAAAAAAAAAAAAAAATATATATATATATATATATATATATATATATATATATATATATATATACACATCAACAAAACCCTACGATCCACTTTACAAGACAAACAAGAAATTCAGAAGTTTGGCTACATTGAATTTCATAATTTCGAATATTTTGATGAGAGAGAGAGAGAGAGAGAGAGAGAGAGAGAGAGAGAGAGAGAGAGAGAGAGAGAGAGAGAGAGAGAGAGAGAGGGGAAAAAGGAAGGTAATAAATTCACAGCACACAGTAAAGCTGCTCAGTCATGGTTATCTCACATGTTTTCACTAACATCGAGAGTTAAGTAGTACAAATGCCATTTCAAAATGCTTGGGACACTTCAATTTGTTCTTGTATGAAAACATACAACTGAACCAAGTCAGTCTTTTATAAGGTTCAAACTACTAATGATATTAGAATAACATGCAAATTTATGATGGACGACTGAAAATGGGCCTTGATGGCTAGGCTAAGACCATTTATCGTTGTCCATGATAGTAAGGATAAGATCATTTATCATTTACCATGATGGCTAGGCTAAGATCATTCATCGCTGTCCATGATGGCTAGGCTAAGATCATTAATTGTTGTCCATAATGGTTAGGCTAAATCCTTTATCGCTGACTATGATAGCTAGTCTAAGATCATTTATCTTTGTCCATGATACAGTCTGGGCCCAGCCCGAGCTGTAGGGGATAGAAGACCTCCAAGATGATACTAGCCAGACTCTAAGAACATTTAAGATCATAAGAACATTATCCAGTTGTCTTTTACTTATCAGGAAATACGTTTGTATGCAACTCTTAGCTGATAAGAGATGTTTGATCTCTTATCACCCAGAACTCACCACGAGGAGGTGGTTGCATGTCGAGTTCCATAATTTTTTCCCGTTTTAAATAAATATTTTCATTTCCTCTAAAATAAACGTCTATCCCGCTTTAAGCTATGTAAAAATAATAATTTCCTCTAAAACAAAGTTCTTTCCCATTATATTACAAGTAAAATTTCCTCTAAAACAAAGTTGTTATTGTGAGGTAGATAGTTGAGGAAGGGCACCTCATTTCCTGCCCTTCCTCTGGTTCCGTTGGCCCCCTCCTCTGGTACGCCTCCGGCGGACTGACCTCATCACCTTCTTCAGCTCACCAATAATAAGTGGCAGAGCTGGTCTCTCTGAGGGGTCGCTGTGGGTCGCTGTTTGGTAAAGATCCTGGAGGCTTTCCCGCACACCCTGCTTCCTGACCAGGATGGACACGTGCCTCATTAGATGCCCAAAAGAGAAGACGTCACTGGCTGGGGAGACCGGCTTCCGCTCCCTGACCTCAGGGGCCAACCACAGGTCAGGAACAGCGGAGCAGAGATGTTCACTCTTGTTGTCTTACCTCTGTTGTACATTCAGCAATTTGAGTGGTGGCAATCCAGTTTCAAGTATCATATGGATCTTGACTTCATCAACTCTGGTGCTTTTCTGAGCACTGTATTCCAACCCTTAACTTGCTTATGTGTGGTCTAAGCTGGCTTATGCCTCCTGCCTTGATTACTTATCTGATCTTAAGTCTTATTTAAAATGCCATGAATCATTTTCAATATGTCTTCATAGATTTGTGTTTATTCTCCATAGATTTGAAACATTTTAACAGCCTAGCTTGTATACTATACTTTGAGCGCTGCACATAAATCATTTCTAAATTTAACAAAGAATCCACCTCACTTGTGACATCTAACCCCTTAATCAAAGCATTTAACTATGGTTTAGGTTCAGATTTATCTGAACGTCATTTAACCCCAACAAATCTGTCATCTAATTGAAGATCATCATGATCTGAATATGTGGGAACATCAAATATGATAATCTTAGTGCATGTCTGCCTTCCATCTGGTCCCTCCATAATAACACCTTCAGAACCACAAGTGGGTAAGAAATCTAACAGTATCATTGATCTTGACAGACACATAAGGTCTATATCTTCCTTGAACGAAATCTTAAAACTCCTGTGGTACTTACAGAGTCGTACTGTCCTCTGAAGCTTCTGGTGAAACTCCAGATGTACTGTAAATAGGGAAATATGGCCTCAACCTACCCAAAGGTCACTGTGTCTGTGGCTCTCCGCCTCCAGAGTTAATTCTCTCCATTTCCTCGTCATGCGTATCACTCAGGCGAGGAGGATAACTAACCCTTTAACACTTTGTTATCAGTGTTTTCCCCCTTTCCTCTCAACAGAGTTACTTTTATCCTTGGTGTTCATCACCCCCATACCATCTCGAAGCTTCGTTCATCCCCCTTTGGGCACCCGGGACCATCATTCCTGGTCTTAGTTGATGAATTTGGACAATAGTGTTATCATAATCCCTCGATTTTCTCGTCTTAAGACTTGGTATGAAGTGGTTTCTAACCCCCTCCAATTCTAATTCAAAGTCTTGCCCAAGTTATGGGGACACTTGGAGGAAGATGTACGTCAGGCCAAAACCCAGACTCAATCATCAACTTTACAGTTAAGGAATCCATTAATATCACGATCGTCAACATTTGACAACTTCAATGCATATTCTGAAGTTACTATTCCTCGCTACTTGGGCCTAAAACTTTATTTCTGAGCACATCTCCAGCCCAATGGTATGAGATATAGAGAAACGCATGTGGAACTGCAGACGAAAAAGCTCTGGAGAAAGTAGGATTCCAACCCTAGATAAACACACCTTTTGAATCAATGCTCACGTTTATTGAAATTAAAAAAGAAATCTCGTTGCTACTTAGCGTTGTTTTGGTCTTGCTTTGCTTCAAGAGGGCTGCCAGCAGCAGTGGTCGAGGTGTGGCAATGGTCAAATCATTAGATAAATGACTCCCACCTGAGTGACAGCTGCAACTACATGGTTTGGTCAGCCACAATGCCACCCCCCACCACTTCCACCATCTTTGACCAAACTTAAAACTCCTTTACCCACAGTATGTCTGGCGTCATCGGTATTATTACCATTTGGAACCATCAGCCAATTTTCTTGGGTTTGGATGAATTTTCTTTTTTTTTTCCGAAGCGTTTTTCACCGCTGCCGGGAATTTAACCCTTACGTGGGAGCTCGTGTTGTCGCTGCGGTATTTAGTTCGCCAAATAACTTCTTTATAGATGAAGTTCATTACAAAGTAAAGCATCATAAGTGGATCCAATGAAGTTCATTACAAAGTAAAGCATCATAAGTGGATCCAATGAAGTCCATTACAAAGTAAAGCATCATAAGTGGATCCAATGAAGTCCATTACAAAGTAAAGCATCATAAGTGGATTCAATGAAGTCCATTACAAAGTAAAGCATCATACGTGGATGCAGCCAGGATACTTCTACGTGGTGGGGCTCGCTACGTGGTTGATGGATGTGGCCCTCCCCGCCACATGGTCACAGTGGTTGACCTAGTTTACGTCAACACATTACAAGGTCAACCTTCACCAAATCCATATGGCGTTCATACCAGCTTCACCCATATTCCATTTCCTCCAATTCCAATTCTGGGTATTCCACCTCCATATCCACACAGCCAAATTCCACTCCATCCATGACTTGCACGTCCGGGTATTCCACCAATTCCACTCCATCCATCTCTTCAACGTCTAGGTATTCCACCTCCATATCCACACAGCCAAATTCCACTCCATCCATCACTTCCACGTCTGGGTATTCCACCTCCATGTCCACACAGCCATAGCCCATGTCAAATACATGGACATATTCAAATTCCATCTCCTGGACAAAGGAGAATCGTCCTACCTCCTTGGTGAACATTATTATATTGAAGTGTTCGAGGAAAGGTTGAGGGAGCTTGCAAGGCGGAGCAGAGATGTTCACTCGACAGAGGTCACAGCTCAAATGATGCTCTCGGTCCCGGCTCCTGCCCTTATATAACCTGGGAACTGATCATATCCTAGTATAGCTTAATATAGAGAAGTCTAATATAGTGAAGTTAATACTTTAATACAGTTAAGTTTATTTCTCAATAGTTTAATACATGTGCCTCAAAGCAGTTCCTTCACCCGTACAATGTCCCGTCACAGAACACAAGGATTGTCATTATAATTCGTTTTTATCAGCAAAAATTAGATTAAAGTGACTAAAGATAAGTGGTTTAATATGTTATGTGTGTTCTCTGTCATCATAAAGATGGCCATCTACCCTGATGTGTAAAGAAAACATCAATTTTGCCGAGGCTGTGGTGAAGATAAGAACACAATAATATGATAATGTGGTCATACAATGGTGTAGTCAAGATGTTGTGTAAGAACTATGTAGTGAAGATGGGAGTGTAGTGAAGAGGAGGATTTAGTGAAAATATATATGTTTCTTCACGCTGAGCCATTCCATATAGATGAATATATCTATAATCTAATTGCGGTAAATTACCATATGACTTTAACGGCACCAGCCAGCAGGAAAAATGTCGGATATAGGAGTGACTGAATATTTTGTCGGGTACAGAAATAATTGAATATTTGGTACGATCGATCAAAATGCTTTTTATAGGCAAATAATTTCTCATTTTTCAAATGATTTTTTCCATCTGTTGGAACTGGTGTAAGTAATTAAAGATATGAAAACCGATGGAAAAGTTCAGTTTAACGCTTTTACGAATGTCTTGCTGCGTGTTTGGGAAGAGCAGTAAACTACAGGAATATATTGGTCTAATGTCCCCTGCTCGTCCAACAGCAGATATTGTATGGTCTGAGACATTATTTCTGGTGGAGGTGGATTCTCTCCGGCATTGCGTAAATCACTTCCACAAACTTGCGCCATTTTGCACAAATACAGATCCGATATGATGCATTTCCCAGCTCTGTTACGTTATGGACCCTATTCATCCTAGCCTAACCTAGCCTAAATAAAAAGGTGTGGAATAATGTGCAACATTTCTCCTTCATTACAAGTGATAATAAACCTAGGCTATACAGCAACCAGGAACGTCCATATTTGTCTAACTTCTCACATGTCTGTGTCATCTGTCTGCAAACATGTCGACCATTACCATGAGGGCAATTGCGGCTTTTGATTTTGAATATCACACGTTTCCTCTCTGCCGTGAGATCTTCATACTTAAATAAAATGGTGGGCCGTAAGAAATATATGTCCATCGAAGGTCAACTATATGGCTCAGTTCCATCATCAGTTTCTAAGAAAACTGAAAAGGTGAGGTCCCACCGAGATTCGAACTCGGATTGCTGGATTTAGAGTCCAGAGTGCTAACCCTTACACCATGGGACCTGATAAGAACAGATGTGATTTCATCTAAATGTTTTACATATAATCAACCAGAGGCCATTCCTCCCTCCCTGCCTGCAGGGTTCAAGGTTTTCTAGAAGGTTCTCGAAGATTCTGGGTAGGAACTGCCATTGAGAGGACGTAGTTATACGTATCATTAATGATATTGTTGTTGACTTTCTGATTTAGAAAGATAGATAGATAGATAGATCGATAGATAGATAGGTAAAAAACAGATATTAGATAGATCGATAGATACGTAAGGCTGTATATGTCAATTTTCACAGAAATCATTGATATCTGCGTTATTCTGCAAGAAATACATGTACATGGATGTAGTGATAATATGGGTTAGGTATAAGACCAGTCGTGTTGAGATTGTAGTGAATGTGACCATTGACTTCAACCTTAATGGTTTAGTGAAGATAAAGTTGTAGTGAAGATAAATCTTGAAGTGACTCATAAGGTTGTTGTGAGTATAAGGATGCATCGTAAATGAGTACTTCCTACCTGAAAGTCAACAATTACAAAATTGATCAAGTATAACAACATCCTCGGACAACCAACTACAAACACCAACCATAGAGTGAACCTGACTGTTACCTAACGACGACCTCTCAAAGGTAATGATCTTACCAGAATCTTCGAGAACCTTCTAGAAAACCTTGAACCCTGCAGGCAGGGAGGGAGGAATGGCCTCTGGTTGATTATATGTAAAACATTTAGATGAAATCACATCTTTTCTTATCAGGTCCCATGGTGTAAGGGTTAGCACTCTGGACTTTGGATCCAGCAATCCGAGTTCGAATCTCGGTGGGAACTCATCTTTTCAGTTTTCTTCGATACTGATGATGACAGCATTATTCTGTACGTTATGTATACATTCATATATATACATAAATATTTATATATAAACATATATATGGAATAATATGGTTTTATCAATAGCCAGAGACCATTCCTCCCTCCTTGCATGCAGAGTTCATAGTTTTCTGGAAGGTTCTAGAAGATTCTGGTGAGATAATTGCCATTGAGAGGACATTGTTATACTTCATATATCATTGATTTTATTATTGTTGACTTTCAGATAAAGATAGATATATAGACAGATAGATAGATAGATAGATAGTTAGATTGATAGATTGATAGAGCAATATTTAGATAGTTATATAGATAGATAAATCTCATCAATACTGTATCTTACTCCATCTCCTGTTGCTGGACATATGTTCAACCAACATTGGGAAAACCTCCAGTAGACCTTAATGTAAAGCAAGATAATAACAAAACCTGCAATAAAAGAATACGATCAACTCCCCAGTGCAGAAATATTGTGACCAGAAAGTCTTCTAGCAAGATGTCAGACGCTTCCACGGGAATCACAAACATAACATCAAATATCTGAAAGTCAACAATAACATAACTAATGATGATAATGAAAATATAACGAGAAAAATGATAAACATATGGAAAATAGTGTTCTAGATTATGCCTCTAGAAAACAGAAACTTTAACGAAAACTGTGAAAAGAAATACCCATCTGGCTGATACGACACAGTAAAAGAACCATCCCACAACAAACTCTAAACTGAACCTGACTGTCCCCTAACAACGTCCTCTCAATAGTATTTATCTTACCAGAATTTCGTAGAACTTTCCAGAAAATCAAGCACTCTGCAGGCAAGGAGGGAGGAATGGCCTCTGGCTGCTGATGATAACCACATTATTCTATATATATACTTTTACCTACAACCGAAGGTTGACCGGCCAGCCCAAGTGGCTACAGAGGTTGTATCCATGAAAGAAACGGACCCACCAGCAGACGAATTCGGTTGGCAGGTTGTATCGAAGAAGAGGAAAAAGAAGGTTGCCCAACCAACCCAACTAGAAGGGTGTAGCAAAGAAACGAAAGAAGGCTGCCCAACCAACCTGGGTGGTAGTAAGGATGGCTGCTCCACAACCCCAGGTCGTTAGGCAGACTGTAGCCATGGAAGAAAGGAAGGCTGCTCGTCCACCAGCCCAGGTACCGAGTGAGCGTGTAGCTATGCTGGCTGACCCACCAGCCCGGGTAGATAGCTACGCCCAGATGGCTATATCGGGTGCAGTAAAGAAGCAAACCCCACAACTACTCCACGAGGTTTGCAAGCCTGCACCCAAAAAGATGAAGACGAAGGTTGCCACACTACCCAATGCACCACCACATGTCCAGAAAGGGAAAAGGTGGACAGAATGGCTGGAGGTCCCACTCCAACAACAAAATCACCTTAGGAGCCGAGTTCCATCCATTATTGAAAATACACATATATATATATATATATATATATATATATATATATATATATATATATATATATATATATATATATATATATATATATATATATATATATATATATATATATATATATATACAAACTACATTGCAACTTACATATAAATAGAATCATCAAGCTTCACTATATTAACTTTACTATATTTAAATATAAACAAGGTCTAACCGAGGTTACTTGGTTGAGCAAGACGTGAGAATATCATCAACTGGCCCTCCAGCCCTGGGTTGAAATTGTCGTTCTGACGTATTTCGAGTTCAGTGCTGATACAGGACCATTGATTATAGGACTGTCTTGTTAGTCTGTGTAACTTCGCCTGACCCAATCCACGTCTTCAATGGCTTTCTGTTACTACAAACGGGATTACAAAGGAAAGGCTTCCTTTGTTAGTTTCATGAATACCTTCGTTCAAATGAAGGGAAAGACTATTACTATGAAGCGGTACCTTATCAGCAGGAAAGAGCTGCAGCAACGGTATGAAAGTTACTGCAAGATACATAACGAGCCCGTGGCTTCCAACGTAAACATCGGCCGCCATTTGGGTTCACTCGGCATCATGTGTGACACCAAGATTGGACCCGTTGGGAAACAGGAACGATACTATTCTGGTATCATGTGGCTCGATGGCGCAGGATCACCAACTGAAATGCAAAGAAAATGGAGAAAGCCGCCCAAACGTATCATGAAGGCCGTGCAAGAGAAGATCGAGAGGAATCGGTTGAGAGACGATATCGCTCACAGTATATTGAAATTTATACCCAAGACTTCCCCTGATCTCCAGACACAGCCAGTCACAGAGACCACCAGCCCCGCTCCCCAGACACAGCCAGTCACAGAGACCACCAGCCCCGCTCCCAGACACAGCAAGTCACAGAGACAACCAGCCCCGCTCCCCAGACACAGCCAGTCACAGAGACCACCAGCCCCGCTCTCCAGACACAGCCAGTCACAGAGACCACCAGCACCGCTCTCCAGACACAGCCAGTCACAGAGACCACCTGCCCCGTCCCCCACACAGAGCCACAAGATCCTGATATTGAGGAAGCAAATGAATTTCTCGATGATTTTTTGCTTTCACTGGAGAAGAACTGATGAGTTCCTTATAGACAAGACAAAATGTTAAAAAAGGAATCTATATAAGTTCACTTATGGAGTGAGATCTTTGACGGAGCTGTGCTGCCTATAGCACAGTCTACCAAAGGGTGATCTTTGGTGTCGTGCAGTAACCTCATGAGGGCGGAGTCCGGCTACACTTTCTTTACCGAGGAAAAGATCTCTGCACTAATAGACAACTGTCCTAGCAACACTTATATGAGATGAATAGATGGATGCTCTAATGATCGAAAATATACAAGTTTGAGGAGGACTGACAACTATATACATTCGGTTAGCCAATCTTCATATGACTGGGGCTATTGTTCCCTCTGATTGATTCATTTTTCAAGATTAAGGAAAGTTATAATAAAAATATTGTATTGAGTTTCTCCGTTGGCGTCAGGGTAAACACCCATCCCCCCCGAAGCTTGGTTACCTTTCCGTGGTGGGGGGGACTTCATGGATTGGGCAGTAGCAACCATCGTTGGTTGCTTCTGTTCAATCCATGAACGAAAAACCAAGCATCTTGAACGTAATTGTCGTATAAATTCACTTGGTGTCAAAACTGACGCGAAAGTGGTTGTCTCAATTTTGTCAGAAATGTTTGTGCGTCTCGGCCTGATGGCGGGAGTCGGTTTGGCGCTGTGGTCATGAGGGAATACGAGGAAGATTGGCAACCGTCCCAGAAGTAGCTACAGTGAGGCCCAGCAGCTGTCCCTAATACTGTGGAAGGCACTCATGTAAGGTGTGCAGTGAGGCGCAGCAGTAACAAGGGAAACGGACAACCAAAACAGCAATCTTGATCATCAGGAGGATATCCAATGCTCAGAGTAGATAAGGACGATTATTGTATGGCTTCGCTCAGAGGATGAAAATCTTAGCCGTCAAAATCAACAAGTAAAATAACTAGTAGTTAGTGGTAGTGAAGTGGAATTACCGCATTTCTGTGGTCTTAATAGTAAAACGAAACTTTTCGTTTTCTCCATCAATCTAGAGGTGTTGTAGACCACCATCCTTAAGGTTGTAAGGTAATGGTAACTACAAGGTTATGACCTCAGCAAATTTGTGATGGAAAGTGCAGGAAATGTGGTAATGTATATAATATAAATTATATATTGTTGTATAATAAATGTGTAATAAAATTTTGTCTTCTCTGTTCCCGTTCATTAATTCAAATACTGGTAAGTTTTCTCTCTAACGAGGTGGGATAAGCTACGTGCACTCGGCTTGTAAATGTGGTGACTTTCCCTTCATTACCACAATGGTGTGCTGAACTGAAGATGTAGAATTCCGTAGACGAAACTAAGATAGGAAATCAATCTACATCAAAAATTGAACGTATGCATCTTTAGATGGACATAAAACAAACGGACGGAGGGGCACACTGGAGCAAATGAATTTCAATATCACCACTTAAAGTAGGCCTTTCAACTAGTTGTGGCTTTAAAGCAAACTTTTTCTAGCCAAGGTTTAGTTAGCGCCTAAACTAATCCCCACGACCTTACCTTAAGAAATATTTTCAGAAGGTACTGTCTGAACATATTTCTAAGGTAAGGTCATTTAGGTTTGGTTTAGATGCTACCCTAACCTAGGCTAGAAAAAGTTTCCTTTGCTTCAGAGCCCCAACTACGTAGACGGGCTACTGTTGATATTAAACAGCAACAGAAAGTTGATAAAACTGAGATGAAATGAATAAAAATATAGAATGGGTCAGTTGAAAGTTGAAGTATTTGCTAAATACAATTTTTGACAGATCCAAATGCATCCTAAAATCATTCACTTAAATCGCAGTGCTGAATATTGTTTTACTCGTTGGAACTAGTTACAAGAAGTAAAAACATCAAGCTTAAAGGGATGCCATTACAATAACATTGCAATACAATAACATTACCATTACATCTATAAAGTACCATGTAAAAATTGTGTTAAGTTTTATGTTGGGCAGACTGGTAAGGATCTTTCTGTTAGACTTAAGCAACATACATATAGTATAAGAAAAGGAAAGGAATCGAAACTTGTTTAATCAAGTTAAAAACTATGACCATTGTATTGACTGGGGTAATGCCATATCATCTATTAACTCTAACTCCAGTACCACGAGAAATACCATTGAATCTTCAATTATCAAATACACAAAGAATTATGATTTTGATATTGATAAATGTCTATACATATTGGATAACTTTATTGTTGATAAGATTTGTAAACAATCCGTCTTCTTGTCCATATAATAAGTCTATGATACACTAGTTGTCTGTCTTGGACAATCACATGTTTGCCAAATGGCGTCCTAGCTACGTTTATTCGTTATATATCAACTAACTGTTATATATATATATATATATATATATATATATATATATATATATATATATATATATATATATACATATATATATATATTTCTATTATATTTTGTCGCTGTCTCCCGCGTTAGCGAGGTAGCGCAAGGAAGCAGACGAAAGAATGGCCCACCCACCCACATACACTTATATATACATACACGTCCACACACGCACATATACATTCCTATACATCTCAACGTATACATACATAAACACACACATACATATATTTATATACACATGTACATAATTCATACTGTCTGCCCTTGTCAATTCCCGTCGCCATCGCGCTACACATGAAATGACAACCCCCTACTCCCGCATGTGCGCGAGGTAGCGCTATGAAAAGAAAACAAAGGCCACATTCGTTCACACTCAGTCTCTAGCTGCCATGTATAATGCAACAAAACCACAGCTCCCTTTCCACATCCAGGCCCCATGAGGCGGCCTGGGGTCGCCTGGCTGTGCGGCCTGGGGTCGCCTGTGTTTGCAGTCTAGGTGTGCGGCATGGGGTCGCCTTTGTGTGCAGTCTGGGTGTGCGACCTGGGGTCGCCTGTGTGTGCTGCCTGGGTGTGCGGCCTGGGGTCGCCTGTGTGTGCTGCCTGGGTGTGCGGCCTGGGGTCGCCTGGGTCTGCGGCCTGGGGTTGCCTGTGTATGCAGTCTGGGTGTGCGTCCTGGGGTCGCCTCTGTGTGCGGCCTGGGTGTGCGGCCTGGATGTGCGGCCTGGGGTCGTCTGGATGTGCGGCCTGCGTGTGCGGCCTGGGGTCGCCTGTGTGTGCGCCCTGGATGTGCGGCCTTTGTGTGCGGCCTGGGGTCGTCTGGGTGTGCGGCCTGGGTGTGCGGCTTGGATGTGCGGCCTGGGTGTGCGGCCTGGAGTCGCCTGTGCGTGCAGCCTGGGTGTGCGGCTTGGGTGTGCGGCCTGGGTATGCGGCCTGGGTGTGCGGCCTGGGGTCGTCTGTGTGTGCGGCTTGGGTGTGCGGCCTAGATGTGCGGCCTGGGGTCGCCTGTGTGCGGCCTGGGGTCGTCTGGCTGTGCTGCCTGGGGTCGCCTGTGTTTGCAGTCTGGGTGTGCGGCATGGGGTCGCCTTTGTGTGCAGTCTGGGTGTGCGGCCTGGGGTCGCCTGTGTGTGCTGCCTGGGTGTGCGGCCTGAGGTCGCCTGTGTATGCAGTCTGGGTGTGCGTCCTGGGGTCGCCTGTGTGTGCGGCCTGGGTGTGCGGCCTGGATGTGCGGCCTGTGTGTGCGGCCTGGGGTCGTCTGGATGTGCGGCCTGCGTGCGCGGCCTGGGGTCGCCTGTGTGTGCGGCCTGGATGTGCGGCCTGTGTGTGCGGCCTGGGGTCGTCTGTGTGTGCGGCTTGGGTGTGCGGCCTAGATGTGCGGCCTGGGGTCGCCTGGGTGTGCGGTATGGGTGTGCGGCCTGTGTGTGCGGCCTGGGGTCGTCTGGGTGTGCGGCCTGGGTGTGCGGCTTGGGTGTGCGGCCTGGGTGTGCGGCTTGGGTGTGCGGCCTGGGTGTGCGGCCTGGGTGTGCAGCCTGGGTGTGCGGCCTGTGTGTGCAGCCTGGGGTCGTCTGGGTGTGCGGCTTGGGTGTGCGGCTTGGGTGTGCGGCCTGGGTGCGCGGCCTGGGTGTGCGGCCTGGAGTCGCCTGTGTGTGCGGCCTGGGGTGTGCAGTCTGGGTGTGCGGCCTGGGGTCGCCTGTGTGTGCGGCTTGGGTGCGCGGCTTGGGTGTGCGGCCTAGATGTGCGGCCTGGGGTCGCCTGGGTGTGCGGCCTGGGGTGTGCAGTCTGGGTGTGCGGCCTGGGGTCGCCTGTGTGTGCGGCTTGGGTGTGCGGCCTGGGTGTGCGGCCTAGATGTGCGGCCTGGGGTCGCCTGGGTGTGCGGCCTGGGTGTGCAGCCTGTGTGTGCGGCCTGGGTGTGCGGCCTGGGTGTGCGGCCTAGATGTGCGGCCTGGGGTCGCCTGGGTGTGCGGCCTGGGTGTGTGACCTGGGGTCATCTGCGTGTGCGGCCTGGGTGTGCGGCCTGGGGTCGCCTAGGTGTGCGGCCTGGGTGTGAAGCATGGGGTCGCCTGTGTGTGCGGCTTGGGTGTGCGGCCTGGGGTCGCCTGTGTGTGCGGCCTGGGGTCGCCTGTGTGTGCGGCTCGGGTGTGCCGCCTGGGTGTGCAGCCTGGGGTCGCCTGTGTGTGCGGCCTGTGTGTGCGGCCTGGGTATGCGGCCTGTGGTCGCCTGTGTGTGCGGCCTGGGGTCGTCTGGGTGAGCGGCCTGGATATGCGGCCTGGGTGTGCGGCCTGGGGTGGCCTGTGTGTGCGGCCTGGGTGTGCAGCCTGGGGTCGCCTGTGTGTGCGGCCTGGGAGTGTGGCCTAGGGTCGCCTGGGTGTGCGACCTGGGTGTGCGGCCTGGGAGTGTGGCCTAGGGTCGCCTGGGTGTGCGACCTGGGTGTGCGGCCTGGAGTCGCCTGTGTGTGCGGCCTGGATGTGCGGCCTGGGTGTGCGGCCTGTGTGAGCGGCCTGGATGTGGGGCCTGGGGTCGCCTGGGTGTGCGGCCTGGAGTCGCCTGTGTGTGCGGCCTGGATGTGCGGCCTGGGTGTGCGGCCTCTGTGTGCGGCCTGGATGTGGGGCCTGGGGTCGCCTGGGTGTGCGGCCTGGGTGTAGGGCCTGTGTGTGCGGCCTGGATGTGCGGCCTGGGGTCGCCTGGGTGTGCGGCCTGGGGTCGCCTGTGTGTGCAGTCTGGGTGTGCGGCCTGAGCTTGCCTGTGTGTGCGGCCTGTGTGTGCAGCCCGGGTGTGCCGCCTGGGTGTGCAGCCTGGGTGTGCGGCCTGGGTGTGCGGCCTGGGGTCGCCTGTGTGTGCGGCCTGGGTGTGCGGCCTGTGTGTGCAGCCCGGGTGTGCCGCCTGGGTGTGCGGCCTGGGGTCGTCTGGGTGTGCGGCATAGGTGTGCGGCCTGTGTGTGCGGCATAGGTGTGCGGCCGGGGTATGCGGCCTGGGTGTGCGGCTTGGGTGTGCCGCCTGAGGTCGCCTGGGTGTGCGGCCTGGGTGTGCAATCTGGGTGAGCGACCAGGGGTCGCCTTTGTGTGCGGCTTGGGTGTTCGGCCTGGGTGTGCGGCCTGGGGTCGCCTGGATGTGCAGTGTGGCTGTGTGGCCTGGGGTCGCCTGTGTATGCGGTTTGGGTGTGCGGCCTGGGGTCGCCTGGGTGTGCGGCCTGGGTGTGTGGCCTAGGTTCGCCTGGGTGTGCGGCCTGGGGTCGCCTGGGTGTGCGGCCTGGGTGTGCGGCCTGGGGTCGCCTGGGTGTGCGGCCTGGGTGTGCGGCCTGGGGTCTCCTGGATGTGCAGTGTGGATGTGCGGCCTGGTTTCGCCTGTGTATGCGGTTTGGGTGTGCGGCCTGGGGTCGCCTGGGCGTGCGGCCTGGGGTCGCCTGGGTGTGCGGCCTGGGTGTGTGGCCTGGGTTCGCCTGGGTGTGCGGCCTGGGTGTGCGGCCTGGGGTCACCTCTGTGTGATGCCTGGGTGTGCGGCCTGTGTGTGCGGCCTGGGGTCGCCTGGGTGTGCGGCCTGGGTGTGCGGCCTGGGTGTGCGGCCAGGTGTCGCCTGGGTGTGCGGCCTGGGGTCGTATGGCTGTGCGGCCTGGGTGTGCCGCCTGGGGTCGCCTGGGTGTGTGGCCTGGGATTGCCTGTGTGTGCGGCCTGGGGTCGCCTGGGTGTGTGGCCTGGGATCGCCTTTGTGTGCGGCCTGGGTGTGCGGCCTGGGGTCGCCTGGGTTTGCGGCCTGGGTGTGCGGACTGGGGTCACCTGGGTTTGCGGCCTGGGTGTGCGGACTGGGGTCACCTGGGTTTGCGGCCTGTGTGTGCGGCCTGGGTGTGCGGCCTGGGGTCGCCTGTGTGTGCGGCCTGGGTGTGCGGCCTGGGGTCGCCTGTGTGTGCGGCCTGGGTGTGCGGCCTGGGGTCGCCTGGGTGTACGGTGCAGAAGATAATGAAGCCATGTATTGTGTTTATCTTAACTGCTAGAAAGTGTTCGTATTGCCATGAGGTGGCGAGGTATTCGTGTTCGATGGTGTTGCGTATGAGAATGGCGACTCCCTCGTGTCTACTGTCTGGAGACTGTCGTGATGTATACCCGTAATGTCTAATTTTATATCCGTTGGTGATACATGTGATGTTAAGTATCACAACATCGGGTTTTTTCTCTTCGAGGAGAGTGGCAATCAGATGACGGCCATTGTGATAGCTGCGCACGTTAAATTGTAAGATTTTTATCATTTTACGACTTATGGAAGTTTATTGTCCTTCTGTGTCAGTTGTCGATGAAGGCCGTTGACGCACCGTTTGAGAGTTTCACTTGTATCATGTTTCTAGTCTTGGGTCGGGATCTATCTGGTGAGGGGTCAGGAGAGGGGAGAGGGGAGGGGAGAGGGTCATTATCGACAATTTGAAGGTCGAGGTTGACCGTTGGTGGGTTGTCTGGTGTGTGGGCAGGATCAGGTGCTGGGGCTCCTCTGGGAGGGTTAGTCGTTGGACGGAGGGAGGGGGAAGGGGGAGGGGGGGATTGATGAGTTGAGGTTCAGGGGAGACTGTCGTGGTGGTGGAAGTTGGGACGGTGGGGGTGGGAGAGGAATTGGTATTTGGAGAGACAGTTGGATTGTTGGTTTTGGGGTGGAGGATTGTGGATGGAGTTGTGTTAGGGGGTGCGGAGGGGGTATTGGAAGTTGGGAGGGTGACAGGTTGTGTTGTTGGGGGAGAGTTGGAAGTGTTACTGTGGGTCTCCTGGGCAACATTATCGTTAGGGGTCAGGGAGGCAGACGAGACAGGGGTCGGGGAGGGATGGTTGTTGGCGAGGGAGGTGAGGAGTTCAGGTGGAGTTCGTACGTTGGGTAGGTTGTTATGAGCAAGCAGCAAATCAAAGATTCTGATGAATTCCGACTTATCTTCCTTGCTCAGGAACAACACTTTTAGGTAGCACGCATGCATCCTACCTTGTAGGGTGAGGAGGTCTGAAGAACTAGTAGTTGGGATAGAAGAAGCTTGGGTGGCAGGGGAAGGAGCAGCAGCAACTGTTGCGTAGAGGTGAGGGTTTGTGGAAGGAGATGAGTTGTTTTTTTGTGCCTGACGCACTGGGCGGAGTAGCTCCTTACGTTGGCACAGCCAACGTCACTGCCTGAACCCTGCACTCACGAAAACCATGACCAGTTTCCGCGCATTGACTACAGGTTTGGTGGGGCTCTTTACAGTTCTTAGTGTCATGTCCGTATTGCAGACATTTGTAACATTGTTGAACGTCGAGATATTCATCTTTTTTCAGGTATTTTGCGGGCATAGAGATCATGGGGAACAGGATTCCTCGGGAGAGCAGGCGATCGGCCTCGGTCGGGTTTGAACAGTGTATCTTTATTAATCTGGAGTTATTCAGTTTAAATACGGTGATGATGTTAACGTCATTGTTTTCACCATGGATGACTTCAGCAATTTCCGTGGGGCTGAGGGTCAAGATAGATGCATCAACATTATAGGCAATAATGGTACATCTAGCTTGAAGGGGGCAGCGGTCTTGAACGATTTGGTAATTTGTTTTAGCTAATTCATCAAGGAGAGGTTTGGATAGGATTTTATCTAAATCACTATCTTTGCTCAAGCAAAATTTAAACTGGTATTTGTTCGTAGGGAATTGAATAACCCTAGTAGGACGGATCTCAGTGGTCTTAAATACGATGGACAGGAGTTCGAACGTGGAAGGGGGAGGACAGTCAGTTTTGAGAGATTTTAGTCGTATGTCGTATGTCGGACGGCATATTGGTGGCATCAGTGTCCTAGTACGTGAAAACGTGGGTGAGGGACGCTCAGCGGTACAAGGTAAGGGAGAGTTAAGAGATAGTTCGTGGCATCAGTGTCCTAGTACGTGAAAACGTGGGTGAGGGACGCTCAGCGGTCCAAGGTAAGGGAGAGGTAAGAGATAGTTGGTGGCATCAGTGTTCTAGTACGTGAAAACGTGAGTGAGGGACGCTCAGCGGTACAAGGTAGGGGAGAGGTAAGTGAGAGTGTGAGGGTCTCCACCCCGTCAGGTGAGAACTGCTCCACTCCAAGCCTCTACTCCTTAGGAAAATGAGTTTTCCAGAATGGGGTGGGGAAGCTGGGGTAGAGATTGCTCAAACCTAGCGGTCGAGAGTTGGATGATGGATGAAAAAACAAATGAAAAAAAAATTGGATGAGAAAGATTGAGTGGAGGCAACGCAGGGGTGTAGGGTGCAGCGGCGAGGGTGGTGAGGGAACAGCTTGGCTGCGTCAGCTCACCGTAACTGTCGCCCGCGGGAAGGAGGCAATGTTACTATCCGCTTCTTTCTCCTCCCTCTTCTTTCTTCTGTCTTCTGTCTTCTCTCTTCTTTCGTCTTCTTTCGCCAGACGGACCTTAACGAGGAGCGTAATATGGAGGAGAGGATGGAGGAGGTGGTCCACTATGATGATAAACCTGCTGAGTTCTGGCAACGTGTCGTCTATGGTGACGAAAACACGTTCACCTCAGATGGTCATCCACAAGCACATTATGTTGGGCCTAACACCAGGCTACTCTCTCTCTCTCTCTCTCTCTCTCTCTCTCTCTCTCTCTCTCTCTCTCTCTCTCTCTCTCTCTCTCTCTCTCGTGGCTGCCTATTCCTAACAATAGGTGCCTCAGCTTCATCCATATCCATAGATTGGTGTTGTCTGTAGGTTGGAGAATGCCTCACTACTGCAACGTAACTGAACGTCAAACAAATTGAAGGAAATACGTTATCCCACAACATAATAACTATCTGCAGCCTTGTTATCCAACAACATAGTAACTATCTGCAGCCTTGTTATCCTACAACATAGTACCTATCTGCAGCCTTGTTATCCTACAACATAGTAACTATCTGCAGCCTTGTTATCCTACAACATAGTAACTATCTGCAGCCTTGTTATCCTACAACATATTAACTGTCTGCAACCTTGTTAGGTTTCTACTGTATATATGTCACACAGCCGTAACTAGTTTAACATATTGCCATGATTCAGCAACACCTACACAAACGTTAATGATCAATAAAACCTCCATCATGATGTGGTATGTTTGACATACACACTTCACTATCACTTATATAGTGACAGTGGACGAGTCTGAACGATTAATTATCGTGCCCTGGCAACCTACCGGACGCACTGGGACGGTGCCAGGTCACGATGATTAAACCTTCACACTCGTCCACCATGACTATAGATGGGTTAATGATGTGTGGCTACTGTATGTTGCCACATGTGCCACACCTGCAACGACCCCGGACGGACCCGTGCTGCTGCTGCTGCTGCTGTCATCGCCGGTGGTGTGGAGACGTGGCACCACAGCGACCGACCGACGCCGTCCTGGAGTACACGTCACATGGTGACGTCAGCCATGTCTGAGGCTGGACTGTGTTAGCACAGCGCCAGGATATACTCGTTGTTTATATATTAATAAAGATGTGAAGCAGGTCTTACTTTGGTTTTCCTGAACATATGACACAATATATTGTAAATATAGTATTATATTACCTGAGCGTAATAGAGTATATGATTTTGCCTAACAATCATATTGTAATGATGGCCAGTCAGCGACCAACCATACATAATTGTCATACATTGCATTACACAGGTGATGTGTATTAACGTGACACGTGAGGTGTTTGGTCACGTGATGTGTGTGTGTGTGTGTGTGTGTGTGTGTGTGTGTGTGTAATAAGCACATGACGTCATCCGTTGATCACATTATCGGCACACAAAGATCGGCCTGTATACGTCACCAATGTGAATCACGTGACCCACTGGTCTCCCATGATAAATGACCAATGTGTATGACCAATGTGTGTTTATATAAACATATGTTAACAAGGGGATATCGGTAGTTGGCGATATATGGCAACTCCCGACATCAGGGCTACCAACATGTGCTACGACCGACACTAATATTTCAGTGAGTTTCGTAGTGTGTTGCCAAATGTTTCACTCATATTGTACACCGATACTTTTGTGATGTAGTGTACATACTGCGTCTTATATACTGACATGATTTTCATTGTTCACAAGATACAAGGAGGAATTAATGACCACTTAGCTGAGCCTCAACAATACTGAGATATACAATACAAAATGTCAAATGTATTAAGAATATGAACGAGGGGAAAGAGAGGGGGGGTGAGGATCTGGTGGAAGGTCAAAGTGGTGGTCAGGTTAAGGTTGGGTCACCGCTGCCAGACGTAGCGTAACACAATGTTATTAATGGTCATATCTGCAGTGCATTACACACATGTCTCACTCCCCACAGGTGTTAGTGGTGTCATGTCTCACTCCCCACAGGTGTTAGTGGTGTCATGTCTCACTCCCCACAGGTGTTAGTGGTGTCATGTCTCACTCCCCACAGGTGTTAGTGGTGTCATGTCTCAATCCCCACAGGTGTTAGTGGTGTCATGTCTCAATCCCCACAGGTGTTAGTGGTGTCATGTCTCACTCCCCACAGGTGTGAGTGGTGTCATGTCTCATTCCCCACAGGTGTTAGTGGTGTCATGTCTCACTCCCCACAGGTGTTAGTGGTGTCATGTCTCACTCCCTACAGGTGTTAGTGGTGTCATGTCTCCCTCCCCACAGGTGTTAGTGGTGTCATGTCTCACTCCCCACAGGTGTTAGTGGTGTCATGTCTCAATCCCTACAGGTGTTAGTGGTGTCATGTCTCACTCCTCACAGGTGTTAGTGGTGTCATGTCAAGATATTTCCTACAAGTGGCTTCTGTCTGACGTGTAGTTCATTCATATTTACACAATATCCCCTGCATGACCTGACCTAAGACTCGTATTACTCTTCATCTCTTGTAACTGATCCAGAATGACAAAGTTCCCTCCATCCTCACTGATCCTGGCTACTGAACCCTCTGGCTATATATGCTTCCTCCCTGATTCAAGCCTCACACTTGATATATATGGCACATATAGGTATGTATATGTGCGTGTGTGGACGTATATGAATATACATGTGTATGGGGGTGGGTTCATCTGTTTCCTTGCGCTACCTCGCTAACGCGGAAGACAGCGACAAAGTATAATATATAAAATGAATAGATAAATTAATATATATATATATCTATATATATATATATATATATATATATATATATATATATATATATATATATATATATATATATTATATATATAAAAAAAAATGTAGCTTAGACATTGAAGCTTATTAATACAGTGGTTAAATTGATGAGAACTGCTATTGACGTTTGTGTAAATTAATTATACATTTCCTTTTTTCCATAGCCAGAGGTTGAACCATTATGTGACATTCATTTTTTTCATTCATTTCAAGCTAGAAGTTTCAGTTTTCTAAATTGTTTCTTACATTTTCATATGTATATATGTGTGTGTGTGTGTGTGTGTATATGTGCGTATGTATGTGTATGTGTGTGTATGTGTATATGTATATATATATATGTATATTATCCCTGGGGATAGGGGTGAAAGAATACTTCCCACGTATTCCTCGCGTGTCGTAGAAAGCGACTAGAGGGGACGGGAGCGGGGGGCCAGAAATCCTCCCCTCCTTGTATTAACTTTCTAAAATGGGAAACAGAAGAAGGAGTCACGCGGGGAGTGCTCATCCTCCTCGAAGGCTCAGAGTGGGGTGCCTAAATGTGTGTGGATGTAACCAAGATGTGAAAAAAGGAGAGATAGGTAGTATGTTTGAGGAAAGGAACCTGGATGTTTTGGCTCTGAGTGAAACGAAGCTCAAGGGTAAAGGGGAAGAGTGGTTTGGGAATGTCTGGGGAGTAAAGTCAGGGGTTAGTGAGAGGACAAGAGCAAGGGAAGGAGTAGCAATACTCCTGAAAAGGGAGTTGTGGGAGTATGTGATAGAGTGTAAGAAAGTAAATTCTCGATTAATATGGGTAAAACTGAAAATTGATGGAGAGAGGTGGGTGATTATTGGTGCATATACACCTGGGCATGAGAAGAAAGATCATGAGAGGCAAGTGTTTTGGGAGCAGCTGAATGAGTGTGTTAGTGGTTTTGATGCACGAGACCGGGTTATAGTGATGTGTGATTTGAATGCAAAGGTGAGTAATGTGGCAGTTGAGGGAATAATTGGTATACATGGGGTGTTCAGTGTTGTAAATGGAAATGGTGAAGAGCTTGTAGATTTATGTGCTGAAAAAGGACTGATGATTGGGAATACCTGGTTTAAAAAGCGAGATATACATAAGTATACTTATGTAAGTAGGAGAGATGGCCAAAGAGCGTTATTGGATTACGTGTTAATTGACAGGCGTGCGAAAGAGAGACTTTTGGATGTTAATGTGCTAAGAGGTGCAACTGGAGGGATGTCTGATCATTATCTTGTGGAGGCTAAGGTGAAGATTTGTATGGGTTTTCAGAAAAGAAGAGTGAATGTTGGGGTGAAGAGGGTGGTGAGAGTAAGTGAGCTTGGGAAGGAGACCTGTGTGAGGAAGAACCAGGAGAGACTGAGTACAGAATGGAAAAAGGTGAGAACAACGGAAGTAGGGGGAGTGGGGGAGGAATGGGATGTATTTAGGGAATCAGTGATGGATTGCACAAAAGATGCTTGTGGCATGAGAAGAGTGGGAGGTGGGTTGATTAGAAAGGGTAGTGAGTGGTGGGATGAAGAAGTAAGAGTATTAGTGAAAGAGAAGAGAGAGGCATTTGGACGATTTTTGCAGGGAAAAAATGCAATTGAGTGGGAGATGTATAAACGAAAGAGACAGGAGGTCAAGAGAAAGGTGCAAGAGGTGAAAAAAAGGGCAAATGAGAGTTGGGGTGAGAGAGTATCATTAAATTTTAGGGAGAATAAAAAGATGTTCTGGAAGGAGGTAAATAAAGTGCGTAAGACAAGGGAGCAAATGGGAACTTCAGTGAAGGGCGCAAATGGGGAGGTGATAACAAGTAGTGGTGATGTGAGAAGGAGATGGAGTGAGTATTTTGAAGGTTCGTTGAATGTGTTTGATGATAGAGTGGCAGATATAGGGTGTTTTGGTCGAGGTGGTGTGCAAAGTGAGAGGATTAGGGAAAATGATTTCGTAAACAGAGAAGAGGTAGTGAAAGCTTTGCGGAAGATGAAAGCCGGCAAGGCAGCAGGTTTGGATGGTATTGCAGTGGAATTTATTAAAAAAGGGGGTGACTGTATTGTTGACTGGTTGGTAAGGTTATTTAATGTATGTATGACTCATGGTGAGGTGCCTGAGGATTGGCGGAATGCGTGCATAGTGCCATTGTACAAAGGCAAAGGGGATAAGAGTGAGTGCTCAAATTACAGAGGTAAAAGTTTGTTGAGTATTCCTGGTAAATTATATGGGAGGGTATTGATTGAGAGGGTGAAGGCATGTACAGAGCATCAGATTGGGGAAGAGCAGTGTGGTTTCAGAAGTGGTAGAGGATGTGTGGATCAGGTGTTTGCTTTGAAGAATGTATGTGAGAAATACTTAGAAAAGCAAATGGATTTGTATGTAGCATTTATGGATCTGGAGAAGGAATATGATAGAGTTGATAGAGATGCTCTGTGGAAGGTATTAAGAATATATGGTGTGGGAGGAAAGTTGTTAGAAGCAGTGAAAAGTTTTTATCGAGGATGTAAGGCATGTGTACGTGTAGGAAGAGAGGAAAGTGATTGGTTCTCAGTGAATGTAGGTTTGCGGCAGGGGTGTGTGATGTCTCCATGGTTGTTTAATTTGTTTATGGATGGGGTTGTTAGGGAGGTAAATGCAAGAGTTTTGGAAAGAGGGGCAAGTATGAAGTCTGTTGGGGATGAGAGAGCTTGGGAAGTGAGTCAGTTGTTGTTCGCTGATGATACAGCGCTGGTGGCTGATTCATGTGAGAAACTGCAGAAGCTGATGACTGAGTTTGGTAAAGTGTGTGGAAGAAGAAAGTTAAGAGTAAATGTGAATAAGAGCAAGGTTATTAGGTACAGTAGGGTTGAGGGTCAAGTCAATTGGGAGGTGAGTTTGAATGGAGAAAAACTGGAGGAAGTGAAGTGTTTTAGATATCTGGGAGTGAATCTGCCAGCGGATGGAACCATGGAAGCGGAAGTGGATCATAGGGTGGGGGAGGGGGCGAAAATTCTGGGGGCCTTGAAGAATGTATGGAAGTCGAGAACATTATCTCGGAAAGCAAAAATGGGTATGTTTGAAGGAATAGTGGTTCCAACAATGTTGTATGGTTGCGAGGCGTGGGCTATGGATAGAGTTGTGCGCAGGAGGATGGATGTGCTGGAAATGAGATGTTTGAGGACAATGTGTGGTGTGAGGTGGTTTGATCGAGTGAGTAACGTAAGGGTAAGAGAGATGTGTGGAAATAAAAAGAGCGTGGTTGAGAGAGCAGAAGAGGGTGTTTTGAAGTGGTTTGGGCACATGGAGAGAATGAGTGAGGAAAGATTGACCAAGAGGATATATGTGTCGGAGGTGGAGGGAACGAGGAGAAGAGGGAGACCAAATTGGAGGTGGAAAGATGGAGTGAAAAAGATTTTGTGTGATCGGGGCCTGAACATGCAGGAGGGTGAAAGGAGGGCAAGGAATAGAGTGAATTGGAGCGATGTGGTATACCGGGGTTGACGTGCTGTCAGTGGATTGAATCAAGGCATGTGAAACGTCTGGGGTAAACCATGGAAAGCTGTGTAGGTATATATATTTGCGTGTGTGGACGTATGTATATACATGTGTATGGGGGGGGGGGTTGGGCCATTTCTTTCGTCTGTTTCCTTGCGCTACCTCGCAAACGCGGGAGACAGCGACAAAGTATAATAAATATAAAAAAATAAAATATATATATATATATATATATATATATATATATATATATATATATATATATATATATTATTATTATTATTTTGCTTTGTCGCTGTCTCCCGCGTTTGCGAGGTAGCGCATGGAAACAGATGAAAGAAATGGCCCAACCCACCCCTATACACATGTATATACATACACGTCCACACACGCAAATATACATACCCATACATCTCAATGTACACATATATATATATACACACAGACACATACATATATACACATGCACACAATTCACACTGTCTGCCTTTATTCATTCCCATCGCCACCTCGCCACACATGGAATCACAACCCCCTCCCCCCTCATGTGTGCGAGGTAGCGCTAGGAAAAGACAACAAAGGCCCCATTCGTTCACACTCAGTCTTTAGTCAATGGATTGAATCAGGGCATGTGAAGCGTCTGGGGTAAACCATGGAAAGTTCTGTGGGGCCTGGATATATATATATATATATATATATATATATATATATATATATATATATATATATATATATATATATATATATATATATATATATATATATATATATATATATATATATATATATATATATATATATATATATATATATATATATATATTTTTTTTTTTTTTTTTCTTTGTCGCTGTCTCCCGCGTTTGCGAGGTAGCGCAAGGAAACAGACGAACCCACCCCCATACACATGTATATTCATACACGTCCACACACGCACATATACATACCTATATGTGCCATATATATCAAGTGTGAGGCTTGAATCAGGGAGGAAGCATATATAGCCAGAGGGTTCAGTAGCCAGGATCAGTGAGGATGGAGGGAACTTTGTCATTCTGGATCAGTTACAAGAGATGAAGAGTAATACGAGTCTTAGGTCAGGTCATGCAGGGGATATTGTGTAAATATGAATGAACTACACGTTAGACAGAAGCCACTTGTAGGAAATATCTTGACATGACACCACTAACACCTGTGGGGAGGGAGACATGACACCACTAACACCTGTGGGGAGTGAGACATGACACCACTAACACCTGTGGGGAATGAGACATGACACCACTAACACCTGTGGGGAGTGAGACATGACACCACTAACACCTGTAGAGATTGAGACATGACACCACTAGCACCTGTGGGGAGTGAGACATGACACCACTAACACCTGTGGAGATTGAGACATGACACCACTAACACCTGTGGGGAGTGAGACATGACACCACTAACACCTGTTGGGATTGAGACATGACACCACTAACACCTGTGGGGATTGAGACACGACACCACTAACACCTGTGGGGAGTGAGACATGACACCACTAACACCTGTGGGGATTGAGACATGACACCACTAACACCTGTGGGGAGTGAGACATAACACCACTAACACCTGTGGGGAGTGAGACATGACACCATATGTATATATATATATATATATATATATATATACCAGGAGAGACTGTGTACAGAATGGAAAAAGGTGAGAACAATGGAAGTAAGGGGAGTGGGGGAGGAATGGGATGTATTTAGGGAATCAGTGATGGATTGCGCAAAAGATGCTTGTGGCATGAGAAGAGTGGGAGGTGGGCTGTTTAGAAAGGGTAGTGAGTGGTGGGATGAAGAAATAAGAGTATTAGTGAAAGAGAAGAGAGAGGCATTTGGACGATTTTTGAAGGGAAAAAATGCAATTGAGTGGGAGAAGTATAAAAGAAAGAGACAGGAGGTCAAGAGAAAGGTGCAAGAGGTGAAAAAAAGGGCAAATGAGAGTTGGGGTGAGAGACTATCAGTAAATTTTAGGGAGAATAAAAAGATGTTCTGGAAGGAGGTAAATAGGGTGCGTAAGACAAGGGAGCAAATGGGAACTTCAGTGAAGGGCGTAAATGGGGAGGTGATAACAAGTAGCGGTGATGTGAGAAGGAGATGGAATGAGTATTTTGAAGGTTTGTTGAATGTGTCTGATGACAGAGTGGCAGATATAGGGTGTTTTGGTCGAGGTGGTGTGCAAAGTGAGAGGGTTAGGGAAAATGATTTGGTAAACAGAGAAGAGGTAGTAAAAGCTTTGCGGAAGATGAAAGCCGGCAAGGCAGCAGGCTTGGATGGTATTGCAGTGGAATTTTTTAAAAAAGGGGGTGACTGTATTGTTGACTGGTTGGTAAGGTTATTTAATGTATGTATGACTCATGGTGAGGTGCCTGAGGATTGGCGGAATGCGTGCATAGTGCCATTGTACAAAGGCAAAGGGGATAAGAGTGAGTGCTCAAATTACAGAGGTATAAGTTTGTTGAGTATTCCTGGTAAATTATATGGGAGGGTATTGATTGAGAGGGTGAAGGCATGTACAGAGCATCAGATTGGGGAAGAGCAGTGCGGTTTCAGAAGTGGTAGAGGATGTGTGGATCAGGTGTTTGCTTTGAAGAATGTATGTGAGAAATACTTAGAAAAGCAAATGGATTTGTATGTAGCATTTATGGATCTGGAGAAGGCATATGATAGAGTTGATAGAGATGCTCTGTGGAAGGTATTAAGAATATATGGTGTGGGAGGCAAGTTGTTAGAAGCAGTGAAAAGTTTTTATCGAGGATGTAAGGCATGTGTACGTGTAGGAAGAGAGGAAAGTGATTGGTTCTCAGTGAATGTAGGTTTGCGGCAGGGGTGTGTGATGTCTCCATGGTTGTTTAATTTGTTTATGGATGGGGTTGTAAGGGAGGTAAATGCAAGAGTCCTGGAAAGAGGGGCAAGTATGAAGTCTGTTGGGGATGAGAGAGCTTGCGAAGTGAGTCAGTTGTTGTTCGCTGATGATACAGCGCTGGTGGCTGATTCATGTGAGAAACTGCAGAAGCTGGTGACTGAGTTTGGTAAAGTGTGTGGAAGAAGAAAGTTGAGGGTAAATGTGAATAAGAGCAAGGTTATTAGGTACAGTAGGGGTGAGGGTCAAGTCAATTGGGAGGTGAGTTTGAATGGAGAAAAACTGGAGGAAGTGAAGTGTTTTAGATATCTGGGAGTGGATCTGTCAGCGGATGGAACCATGGAAGCGGAAGTGGATCATAGGGTGGGGGAGGGGGCGAAAATTCTGGGGGCCTTGAAGAATGTATGGAAGTCGAGAACATTATCTCGGAAAGCAAAAATGGGTATGTTTGAAGGAATAGTGGTTCCAACAATGTTGTATGGTTGCGAGGCGTGGGCTATGGATAGAGTTGTGCGCAGGAGGATGGATGTGCTGGAAATGAGATGTTTGAGGACAATGTGTGGTGTGAGGTGGTTTGATCGAGTGAGTAACGTAAGGGTAAGAGAGATGTGTGGAAATAAAAAGAGCGTGGTTGAGAGAGCAGAAGAGGGTGTTTTGAAGTGGTTTGGGCACATGGAGAGAATGAGTGAGGAAAGATTGACCAAGAGGATATATGTGTCGGAGGTGGAGGGAACGAGGAGAAGAGGGAGACCAAATTGGAGGTGGAAAGATGGAGTGAAAAAGATTTTGTGTGATCGGGGCCTGAACATGCAGGAGGGTGAAAGGAGGGCAAGGAATAGAGTGAATTGGAGCGATGTGGTATACCGGGGTTGACGTGCTGTCAGTGGATTGAATCAAGGCATGTGAAACGTCTGGGGTAAACCATGGAAAGCTGTGTAGGTATATATATTTGCGTGTGTGGACGTATGTATATACATGTGTATGGGGGGGGGGGGTTGGGCCATTTCTTTCGTCTGTTTCCTTGCGCTACCTCGCAAACGCGGGAGACAGCGACAAAGTATAATAAATATAAAAAAATAAAATATATATATATATATATATATATATATATATATATATATATATATATATATATATATATATATATTATTATTATTATTTTGCTTTGTCGCTGTCTCCCGCGTTTGCGAGGTAGCGCATGGAAACAGATGAAAGAAATGGCCCAACCCACCCCTATACACATGTATATACATACACGTCCACACACGCAAATATACATACCCATACATCTCAATGTACACATATATATATATACACACAGACACATACATATATACACATGCACACAATTCACACTGTCTGCCTTTATTCATTCCCATCGCCACCTCGCCACACATGGAATCACAACCCCCTCCCCCCTCATGTGTGCGAGGTAGCGCTAGGAAAAGACAACAAAGGCCCCATTCGTTCACACTCAGTCTTTAGTCAATGGATTGAATCAGGGCATGTGAAGCGTCTGGGGTAAACCATGGAAAGTTCTGTGGGGCCTGGATATATATATATATATATATATATATATATATATATATATATATATATATATATATATATATATATATATATATATATATATATATATATATATATATATATATATATATATATTTTTTTTTTTTTCTTTGTCGCTGTCTCCCGCGTTTGCGAGGTAGCGCAAGGAAACAGACGAACCCACCCCCATACACATGTATATTCATACACGTCCACACACGCACACATAAATACCTATATGTGCCATATATATCAAGTGTGAGGCTTGAATCAGGGAGGAAGCATATATAGCCAGAGGGTTCAGTAGCCAGGATCAGTGAGGATGGAGGGAACTTTGTCATTCTGGATCAGTTACAAGAGATGAAGAGTAATACGAGTCTTAGGTCAGGTCATGCAGGGGATATTGTGTAAATATGAATGAACTGCACGTTAGACAGAAGCCACTTGTAGGAAATATCTTGACATGACACCACTAACACCTGTGGGGAGGGAGACATGACACCACTAACACCTGTGGGGAGTGAGACATGACACCACTAACACCTGTGGGGAATGAGACATGACACCACTAACACCTGTGGGGAGTGAGACATGACACCACTAACACCTGTAGAGATTGAGACATGACACCACTAGCACCTGTGGGGAGTGAGACATGACACCACTAACACCTGTGGAGATTGAGACATGACACCACTAACACCTGTGGGGAGTGAGACATGACACCACTAACACCTGTTGGGATTGAGACATGACACCACTAACACCTGTGGGGATTGAGACACGACACCACTAACACCTGTGGGGAGTGAGACATGACACCACTAACACCTGTGGGGATTGAGACATGACACCACTAACACCTGTGGGGAGTGAGACATAACACCACTAACACCTGTGGGGAGTGAGACATGACACCATATGTATATATATATATATATATATATATATACCAGGAGAGACTGTGTACAGAATGGAAAAAGGTGAGAACAATGGAAGTAAGGGGAGTGGGGGAGGAATGGGATGTATTTAGGGAATCAGTGATGGATTGCGCAAAAGATGCTTGTGGCATGAGAAGAGTGGGAGGTGGGCTGTTTAGAAAGGGTAGTGAGTGGTGGGATGAAGAAATAAGAGTATTAGTGAAAGAGAAGAGAGAGGCATTTGGACGATTTTTGAAGGGAAAAAATGCAATTGAGTGGGAGAAGTATAAAAGAAAGAGACAGGAGGTCAAGAGAAAGGTGCAAGAGGTGAAAAAAAGGGCAAATGAGAGTTGGGGTGAGAGACTATCAGTAAATTTTAGGGAGAATAAAAAGATGTTCTGGAAGGAGGTAAATAGGGTGCGTAAGACAAGGGAGCAAATGGGAACTTCAGTGAAGGGCGTAAATGGGGAGGTGATAACAAGTAGCGGTGATGTGAGAAGGAGATGGAATGAGTATTTTGAAGGTTTGTTGAATGTGTCTGATGACAGAGTGGCAGATATAGGGTGTTTTGGTCGAGGTGGTGTGCAAAGTGAGAGGGTTAGGGAAAATGATTTGGTAAACAGAGAAGAGGTAGTAAAAGCTTTGCGGAAGATGAAAGCCGGCAAGGCAGCAGGCTTGGATGGTATTGCAGTGGAATTTTTTAAAAAAGGGGGTGACTGTATTGTTGACTGGTTGGTAAGGTTATTTAATGTATGTATGACTCATGGTGAGGTGCCTGAGGATTGGCGGAATGCGTGCATAGTGCCATTGTACAAAGGCAAAGGGGATAAGAGTGAGTGCTCAAATTACAGAGGTATAAGTTTGTTGAGTATTCCTGGTAAATTATATGGGAGGGTATTGATTGAGAGGGTGAAGGCATGTACAGAGCATCAGATTGGGGAAGAGCAGTGCGGTTTCAGAAGTGGTAGAGGATGTGTGGATCAGGTGTTTGCTTTGAAGAATGTATGTGAGAAATACTTAGAAAAGCAAATGGATTTGTATGTAGCATTTATGGATCTGGAGAAGGCATATGATAGAGTTGATAGAGATGCTCTGTGGAAGGTATTAAGAATATATGGTGTGGGAGGCAAGTTGTTAGAAGCAGTGAAAAGTTTTTATCGAGGATGTAAGGCATGTGTACGTGTAGGAAGAGAGGAAAGTGATTGGTTCTCAGTGAATGTAGGTTTGCGGCAGGGGTGTGTGATGTCTCCATGGTTGTTTAATTTGTTTATGGATGGGGTTGTAAGGGAGGTAAATGCAAGAGTCCTGGAAAGAGGGGCAAGTATGAAGTCTGTTGGGGATGAGAGAGCTTGCGAAGTGAGTCAGTTGTTGTTCGCTGATGATACAGCGCTGGTGGCTGATTCATGTGAGAAACTGCAGAAGCTGGTGACTGAGTTTGGTAAAGTGTGTGGAAGAAGAAAGTTGAGGGTAAATGTGAATAAGAGCAAGGTTATTAGGTACAGTAGGGGTGAGGGTCAAGTCAATTGGGAGGTGAGTTTGAATGGAGAAAAACTGGAGGAAGTGAAGTGTTTTAGATATCTGGGAGTGGATCTGTCAGCGGATGGAACCATGGAAGCGGAAGTGGATCATAGGGTGGGGGAGGGGGCGAAAATTTTGGGAGCCTTGAAAAATGTGTGAAAGTCGAGAACATTATCTCGGAAAGCAAAAATGGGTATGTTTGAAGGAATAGTGGTTCCAACAATGTTGTATGGTTGCGAGGCGTGGGCTATGGATAGAGATGTGCGCAGGAGGATGGATGTGCTGGAAATGAGATGTTTGAGGACAATGTGTGGTGTGAGGTGGTTTGATCGAGTAAGTAACGTAAGGGTAAGAGAGATGTGTGGAAATAAAAAGAGCGTGGTTGAGAGAGCAGAAGAGGGTGTTTTGAAATGGTTTGGGCACATGGAGAGAATGAGTGAGGAGAGATTGACCAAGAGGATATATGTGTCGGAGGTGGAGGGAACGAGGAGAAGAGGGAGACCAAATTGGAGGTGGAAAGATGGAGTGAAAAAGATTTTGTGTGATCGGGGCCTGAACATGCAGGAGGGTGAAAGGAGGGCAAGAAATAGAGTGAATTGGAGTCATGTGGTATACAGGGGTTGACGTGCTGTCAGTGGATTGAAGCAAGGCATGTGAAGCGTCTGGGGTAAACCATGGAAAGCTGTGTAGGTATGTATATTTGCGTGTGTGGACGTGTGTATGTACATGTGTATTGGGGGGGGGGGGGGGTTGGGCCATTTCTTTCGTCTGTTTCCTTGCGCTACCTCGCAAACGCGGGAGACAGCGACAAAGTATAAAAAAAAAAAAAAAAAAAAAAAAAAAATATATGTATATATATATACATATATATATATATATATATATATATATATATGTATTTTTTTTTTTAAACTATTTGCCATTTCCCGCGTTAGCGAGGTAGTGTTAAGAACAGAGGACTGGGCCTTTTTTGGAATATCCTCACCTGGCCCCCTCTGTTCCTTCTTTTGGAAAATTAAAAATAAAATGAGAGGGGAGGATTTCCAGCCCTCCGCTCCCTCCCCTTTTAGTCGCCTTCTACGACACGCAGGGAATACGTGGGAAGTATTCTTAATCCCCTATCCCCAGGGATAATATATATATATATATATATATATATATATATATATATATATATATATATATATATATATATATATATATATATATATATATGGGGAAGTACCAGGAGAGACTGTGTACAGAATGGAAAAAGGTGAGAACAATGGAAGTAAGGGGAGTGGGGGAGGAATGGGATGTATTTAGGGAATCAGTGATGGATTGCGCAAAAGATGCTTGTGGCATGAGAAGAGTGGGAGGTGGGCTGTTTAGAAAGGGTAGTGAGTGGTGGGATGAAGAAGTAAGAGTATTAGTGAAAGAGAAGAGAGAGGCATTTGGACGATTTTTGCAGGGAAAAAATGCAATTGAGTGGGAGAAGTATAAAAGAAAGAGACAGGAGGTCAAGAGAAAGGTGCAAGAGGTGAAAAAAAGGGCAAATGAGAGTTGGGGTGAGAGACTATCAGTAAATTTTAGGGAGAATAAAAAGATGTTCTGGAAGGAGGTAAATAGGGTGCGTAAGACAAGGGAGCAAATGGGAACTTCAGTGAAGGGCGTAAATGGGGAGGTGATAACAAGTAGCGGTGATGTGAGAAGGAGATGGAATGAGTATTTTGAAGGTTTGTTGAATGTGTCTGATGACAGAGTGGCAGATATAGGGTGTTTTGGTCGAGGTGGTGTGCAAAGTGAGAGGGTTAGGGAAAATGATTTGGTAAACAGAGAAGAGGTAGTAAAAGCTTTGCGGAAGATGAAAGCCGGCAAGGCAGCAGGTTTGGATGGTATTGCAGTGGAATTTATTAAGAAAGGGGGTGACTGTATTGTTGACTGGTTGGTAAGGTTATTTAATGTATGTATGACTCATGGTGAGGTGCCTGAGGATTGGCGGAATGCGTGCATAGTGCCATTGTACAAAGGCAAAGGGGATAAGAGTGAGTGCTCAAATTACAGAGGTATAAGTTTGTTGAGTATTCCTGGTAAATTATATGGGAGGGTATTGATTGAGAGGGTGAAGGCATGTACAGAGCATCAGATTGGGGAAGAGCAGTGCGGTTTCAGAAGTGGTAGAGGATGTGTGGATCAGGTGTTTGCTTTGAAGAATGTATGTGAGAAATACTTAGAAAAGCAAATGGATTTGTATGTAGCATTTATGGATCTGGAGAAGGCATATGATAGAGTTGATAGAGATGCTCTGTGGAAGGTATTAAGAATATATGGTGTGGGAGGCAAGTTGTTAGAAGCAGTGAAAAGTTTTTATCGAGGATGTAAGGCATGTGTACGTGTAGGAAGAGAGGAAAGTGATTGGTTCTCAGTGAATGTAGGTTTGCGGCAGGGGTGTGTGATGTCTCCATGGTTGTTTAATTTGTTTATGGATGGGGTTGTAAGGGAGGTAAATGCAAGAGTTTTGGAAAGAGGGGCAAGTATGAAGTCTGTTGGGGATGAGAGAGCTTGGGAAGTGAGTCAGTTGTTGTTCGCTGATGATACAGCGCTGGTGGCTGATTCATGTGAGAAACTGCAGAAGCTGGTGACTGAGTTTGGTAAAGTGTGTGGAAGAAGAAAGTTGAGAGTAAATGTGAATAAGAGCAAGGTTATTAGGTACAGTAGGGGTGAGGGTCAAGTCAATTGGGAGGTGAGTTTGAATGGAGAAAAACTGGAGGAAGTGAAGTGTTTTAGATATCTGGGAGTGGATCTGTCAGCGGATGGAACCATGGAAGCGGAAGTGGATCATAGGGTGGGGGAGGGGGCGAAAATTTTGGGAGCCTTGAAAAATGTGTGGAAGTCGAGAACATTATCTCGGAAAGCAAAAATGGGTATGTTTGAGGGAATAGTGGTTCCAACAATGTTGTATGGTTGCGAGGCGTGGGCTATGGATAGAGATGTGCGCAGGAGGATGGATGTGCTGGAAATGAGATGTTTGAGGACAATGTGTGGTGTGAGGTGGTTTGATCGAGTAAGTAACGTAAGGGTAAGAGAGATGTGTGGAAATAAAAAGAGCGTGGTTGAGAGAGCAGAAGAGGGTGTTTTGAAATGGTTTGGGCACATGGAGAGAATGAGTGAGGAGAGATTGACCAAGAGGATATATGTGTCGGAGGTGGAGGGAACGAGGAGAAGAGGGAGACCAAATTGGAGGTGGAAAGATGGAGTGAAAAAGATTTTGTGTGATCGGGGCCTGAACATGCAGGAGGGTGAAAGGAGGGCAAGAAATAGAGTGAATTGGAGTCATGTGGTATACAGGGGTTGACGTGCTGTCAGTGGATTGAAGCAAGGCATGTGAAGCGTCTGGGGTAAACCATGGAAAGCTGTGTAGGTATGTATATTTGCGTGTGTGGACGTGTGTATGTACATGTGTATGGGGGGGGGGGGGTTGGGCCATTTCTTTCGTCTGTTTCCTTGCGCTACCTCGCAAACGCGGGAGACAGCGACTAAGTATAAAAAAAAAAAAAAAAAAAAAAAAAAATATATATATATATATATATATATATATATGTATATATATATATATATGGTTTAAAAAGCGAGATATACATAAGCATACTTATGTAAGTAGGAGAGATGGCCAGAGAGCGTTATTGGATTACGTGTTAATTGACAGGCGTGCGAAAGAGAGACTTTTGGATGTTAATGTGCTGAGAGGTGCAACTGGAGGGATGTCTGATCATTATCTTGTGGAGGCTAAGGTGAAGATTTGTATGGGTTTTCAGAAAAGAAGAGTGAATGTTGGGGTGAAGAGGGTGGTGAGAGTAAGTGAGCTTGGGAAGGAGACCTGTGTGAGGAAGTATCAGGAGAGACTGAGTACAGAATGGAAAAAGGTGAGAACAATGGAAGTAAGGGGAGTGGGGGAGGAATGGGATGTATTTAGGGAATCAGTGATGGATTGCGCAAAAGATGCTTGTGACATGAGAAGAGTGGGAGGTGGGTTGATTAGAAAGGGTAGTGAGTGGTGGGATGAAGAAGTAAGAGTATTAGTGAAAGAGAAGAGAGAGGCATTTGGACGATTTTTGCAGGGAAAAAATGCAATTGAGAGGGAGATGTATAAAAGAAAGAGACAGGAGGTCAAGAGAAAGGTGCAAGAGGTGAAAAAAAGGGCAAATGAGAGTTGGGATGAGAGAGTATCATTAAATTTTAGGGAGAATAAAAAGATGTTCTGGAAGGAGGTAAATAAAGTGCGTAAGACAAGGGAGCAAATGGGAACTTCAGTGAAGGGCGCAAATGGGGAGGTGATAACAAGTAGTGGTGATGTGAGAAGGAGATGGAGTGAGTATTTTGAAGGTTTGTTGAATGTGTTTGATGATAGAGTGGCAGATATAGGGTGTTTTGGTCGAGGTGGTGTGCAAAGTGAGAGGGTTGGGGAAAATGATTTGGTAAACAGAGAAGAGGTAGTGAAAGCTTTGCGGAAGATGAAAGCCGGCAAAGCAGCAGGTTTGGATGGTATTGCAGTGGAATTTATTAAAAAAGGGGGTGACTGTATTGTTGACTGGTTGGTAAGGTTATTTAATGTATGTATGACTCATGGTGAGGTGCCTGAGGATTGGCGGAATGCGTTCATAGTGCCATTGTACAAAGGCAAAGCGGATAAGAGTGAGTGCTCAAATTACAGAGGTATAAGTTTGTTGAGTATTCTTGGTAAATTATATGGGAGGGTATTGATTGAGAGGGTGAAGGCATGTACAGAGCATCAGATTGGGGAAGAGCAGTGTGGTTTCAGAAGTGGTAGAGGATGTGTGGATCAGGTGTTTGCTTTGAAGAATGTATGTGAGAAATACTTAGAAAAGCAAATGGATTTGTATGTAGCATTTATGGATCTGGAGAAGGCATATGATAGAGTTGATAGAGATGCTCTGTGGAAGGTATTAAGAATATATGGTGTGGGAAGAAAGTTGTTAGAAGCAGTGAAAAGTTTTTATCGAGGATGTAAGGCATGTGTACGTGTAGGAAGAGAGGAAAGTGATTGGTTCTCGGTGAATGTAGGTTTGCGGCAGGGGTGTGTGATGTCTCCATGGTTGTTTAATATGTTTATGGATGGGGTTGTTAGGGAGGTAAATGCAAGAGTTTTGGAAAGAGGGGCAAGTATGAAGTCTGTTGGGGATGAGAGAGCTTGGGAAGTGAGTCAGTTGTTGTTCGCTGATGATACAGCGCTGGTGGCTGATTCATGTGAGAAACTGCAGAAGCTGGTGACTGAGTTTGGTAAAGTGTGTGGAAGAAGAAAGTTAAGAGTAAATGTGAATAAGAGCAAGGTTATTAGGTACAGTAGGGTTGAGGGTCAAGTCAATTGGGAGGTGAGTTTGAATGGAGAAAAACTGGAGGAAGTGAAGTGTTTTAGATATCTGGGAGTGGATCTGGCAGCGGATGGAACCATGGAAGCGGAAGTGGATCATAGGGTGGGGGAGGGGGCGAAAATTCTGGGGGCCTTGAAGAATGTGTGGAAGTCGAGAACATTATCTCGGAAAGCTAAAATGGGTATGTTTGAAGGAACAGTGGTTCCAACAATGTTGTATGGTTGCGAGGCGTGGGCTATGGATAGAGTTGTGCGCAGGAGGATGGATGTGCTGGAAATGAGATGTTTGAGGACAATGTGTGGTGTGAGGTGGTTTGATCGAGTGAGTAACGTAAGGGTAAGAGAGATGTGTGGAAATAAAAAGAGCGTGGTTGAGAGAGCAGAAGAGGGTGTTTTGAAGTGGTTTGGGCACATGGAGAGAATGAGTGAGGAAAGATTGACCAAGAGGATATATGTGTCGGAGGTGGAGGGAACGAGGAGAAGAGGGAGACCAAATTGGAGGTGGAAAGATGGAGTGAAAAAGATTTTGTGTAATCGGGGCCTGAACATGCAGGAGGGTGAAAGGAGGGCAAGGAATAGAGTGAATTGGAGCGATGTGGTATACCGGGGTTGACGTGCTGTCAGTGGATTGAATCAAGGCATGTGAAGCGTCTGGGGTAAACCATGGAAAGCTGTGTAGGTATGTATATTTGCGTGTGTGGACGTATGTATATACATGTGTATGGGGGGGGGGGGGCATTTCTTTCGTCTGTTTCCTTGCGCTACCTCGCAAACGCGGGAGACAGCGACAAAGTATAATAATAATAAATTAATAATATATATATATATATATATATATATATATATATATATATATATATATATATATATATATATATATATATATATATATATATATATATATATATATATATATATATATATAAGAGCAGTACAGATGAATTTTTTACATTGTAGTGTCAGAATTAGGAGGCTGTTTACGGTGAAGGATGAAGATGAGAAAAGTACAGAATGGTATGGTTATGTAGAGCGGACGGCAGATAATAGGTGTGTCGATAAGATACAGAGCAGGAGAGCAGAGGGTACAAGGAGAGGCAGACTTTGGAAGAGATGAACTGATGAGAGACAATTTTCCTTACAGGGAAGTATATATCAGATGAAGATGTCAGAGCAGTGACTGGGGTTGGATACAGTGGACACATGGTAACTATGGATCTGGTGCGACTGGCGACGTTGATCTCACAAGACGAATCAACTTACTGTAGTGAAAACGTAAGAATCACTTTCCGAAGTGTGGAAGTCCGTGTGTCAGTCTGACCGCTGGACACGGGTTATGTAGTTTGTGTGATGTTATGGAAGCTTTATGTATCTGGTCCACCTGATTAAGCTGGGAATGGATGATAAAATGTACTTTACAACACATTGTACTTTACACAATAACTGTATATGCAAATTCATGTGTTTTGTTAAAAGTATCCCAAAACATATTTCATATCCCAAGTTAACTGATGTTCCTGCTTGAGAAATTAACGTTTTAGTGTTTGTGATTTTTATGATGATAATATACAAAGAAAAAATATAATATTGGTAAAGCTTGGTAATACAGGGAAGATAACATGCCAGACACCACTTGCAAATGACACACATTAGTCTGTATAAAACAGTATCATATGGAAGTTCATATGCTTTTGCATTATTTTCATTGGGGCGCTTACATCCAATGCCAGCTTCTACTTCTGCTATGGGAATGGAAGTGTAAGTGATAATACAACGTACAACGTAAATAGAAAGATATGAGATAAGAAATGTGAAGTACTCAGATAAGAGGAGATGCCAGACACCACTTGCAGAGGACAATCTGGAACCACACCAAGTTATCCTAAATTGATATGACTCGAGAAGACTAAACCAGAGATTACTTAACTGTCTGAATTACACATCTAAGTGATACTCAGGAGTATCTTAGATAAAACCATTTTCTTTTTTCCTGGTAATGTCATCGCCCTCGATGGGAGAAATCTATTACAAAAGACAAACTTTCTTGAAGCAATTACATCGCTGCCGACACTAAGAACAATGCAGCTGAACTTGTCAACAACTCGACAAAATTCTTTGTTAGTCATGTTTACACTGAGGCGACCGCAGCTCCTACATAGGCCTCTCGATAGACCGTCACTAAGTTACTGGTTCACCGGTTCACTGGTAAAAGTATCTGATGTGTATATCTCTCTCACAGTCATGTTCACTGAAGATGGACACTCTTGTGTGACGATGAGAGGTCCATTGAGGGGCAATACAAGCATCAGGCTGAGAGAGAGAGAGAGAGAGAGAGAGAGAGAGAGAGAGAGAGAGAGAGAGAGAGAGAGAGAGAGAGAATTCAGGTCGACATCTTGATGTGTAGGCGGTCCGGTAGTATGTTTTGTATAAGTGATAACGAATATTAAGTAACGTAATATTCCGTGGTGTTGGTAAGACCAGCTGTCAAAGGCGTACACACAGCAAAAAAACTATCGCGCGTTTTTTGTACGAAACAAAATGACGCACCAGACGTGGAATAATGGAACAGTCAACATTTTCCTGTGAGATGGTGGTAGGCCCTGATGTCCCTGCCTGTGGGTGTCCTCACCTATCTAATGGCAACGATATATCCTTCCGTATGTAGTACAGTAGATGGGATACGTAAATTGAGCATGTAAATGTAATATTCTGCACAGTAAGGCATATTGCAGTAATCATTATCTCTTGCAAAGTGTCAAATTCGTGGTGTAAAATAATATACTACTTCTGCTGGTTTAGATTAATCAGCAACCTCACGTAATATGTAGTATCACCTGTGTGACTGATAACAGTATGTCACAAACCTGGCACCACATCATAGTATTTAGTAAACCAACATGAAAAGTAATGACTCTTTTCATGGATCTGCATTAGTTAACTTCCCTTCAACAGTGAAAATCAGATTTCTATATAACATGACCATAGACATGTTGTTGGAGGTTAAGAAAGTAATCTTTGACTGTAAATTTTATTATTTCAATACTTGGTATAACCTCCTCCCGTTGCCAACACTTCATTGAGCCTTCGAGGCATGGATGCCACTAACGTCTGCGTTAAGTTCCTACCAGAAGGGCTTCGTAGATGTTCCCATGCTTGTAAAGCGTCATTTACGACTGTAGCACGACATCGATGTTGTCGGTCAGGCATGCCTTTCTGCATGGCCGCCCATACGTGCTCTATCGGGTTGAGATCAGGCGATTTTGCAGGATATGGCAACACTGTTATACGTGGATGGCGAGCATACCACGCCTTTACAACCCTGGATGTGTGAACTGGGCTGTTATCTTGGACGAGGTAAAATGGCTCCGGCTCTGGAAACAGCATAGCCCCCACTGAAGGTAGCAGGACCTCCTCCAGTATCTCAACGTATCTAGGTCCGGTCAACTGGCCAGGCCCGACCTCCACCAACTCACCGACACCAGCACCATGGATGGATCCAACCAAATAGTCCTGCACTGACGCGCGCGCCCACTCCTCCTGCTGCCCACCACATGTTGTGTCTCGTATCTGGTTATATAAAATGTATAGAATTACATAAGACAGTGTGTCTTAATCATATTAGTGCAACTGTTGCTGCAATATAGATTAAGATAATAACTAAATTAAAAAATATTAACTTAATATATGATAATTATTTATTATGATATCACATCGTAAATGGAGATTATTGCTACAGTATTTACATATGCCGTATAAAGTGATCATGATCACTGTTATTCACTTAAAAAATAATGAGTGTGCATAACTCAAATGTAATACTGCAGCACAACAGGACGTTTCAAGCAGCAAACCACTGTGGTGGCCGTGGCACCCTGGTTTCAAAGCACTTCCGGAACGTTGTTCATGTTGGCCTCACCATAAATTGTCATTATAAAATGGAAAATATGTTATATAGCATAACCTCTGTGTGTGTGTGTGTGTGTGTGTGTGTGTGTTTCTGAGAGAGAGAGAGAGAGACAGACAGAGAAAGAGCTAACCTGGTGTTAGGATGCCGCCAAACATGTTTGTTTGCAGGGGGACCATCGCTGCAGAAGGTTTTTTCATCACAAAAGATGACGTTCTCCCAAAACTGATGTGGCTTGTCCGCATACTCCAACGCATACTCCACCCTGCTCTCCATGTTGGCCTCACTTAACACAGGTTTTGTTGCTGGTATGCGACCACGTAGCCCCTCAGAGTGATGTCTGTTTCGGACAGTTTGAGGCGTGCACTGCAGACCAAGAGTATCCCGAATGTTGCTAGCGGGCGTGAAGGGGGCGTGAGCAGCAATGACAGCTGCTATGGCCTAGGGAAAGGATGACATATTGCAAATATAACATGTGATGTGGTTGTTTACATAACATCAAGTGGTCCAGTATACCTATATACGCAACATCATTACCTGATCATCTTCCGGGTTTGTGCAACGTAGGCGCCCACGCCGATGCCTGTTGTCTGTGTTGCCCAACTCTGCCTGTCGGCGAGTCCATCGTGCTACGGTTGACCGGTGAATACCAAGACGTCTCCCAATTTCAGAGTCGCTGTAGCCCTCATTATGAAGCTGTAGAATAGCTTCACGTGTCGCTTGTGAGGACTCCATGGTAAAATTAGATATACCACAAAAACAACCTTTCGACATTGGCTCGCAGTGAACTATACCCGCGCTGTTTCATTGTTTCAAAAATATATCGCATGTCTCATTACATTTCCTGCATGGACACGAAATGGCGGTGTAAGATAACCTTTATGGACTGCCACGAACCCAGATGTGCTATAGAATAATACAATATCAATAGTAAAACATATTCTTCCCAAATTACACCTATACAATATGAAGCTATTGTGTTTACCTCGCATCATATTGAGGTATGCTGCAGCTACCACATGCAGGGGTTGCCGCATATAGCTGTGTGTGTCTCACAGCTATATTACACACACCAATTCTAAAGTAGGGGTTCGTACTGCCTTGTATGATGTAATTTTATTGTTAATGATATAATGCCGCTCTTGTGGCACGTAACTTACATGGGTCTACCACAGGACTCTGGAAACCTGTGGCTTCCAGGCACGTATACCAACCCTACTGGCATGGTACAACAGGTAGGTCAGTGATCATTACAGACGTCTTCAGACCCCCTCTGCGCGATAGTTTTTTTGTTGTGTGTACATTGGATTGTGTTTCCTGCTTGTTTAATTTTTGCTTTGTCTGCATCAACATGTGCCTATTGATTTATAGATTATGGCTGGAGGTAACCATTGTCAACTCTTCATAATTAATGATGATCTGTGGTAGGTTTACTCCCTACACCCATCATCCTTCTTGGTTCCAAATTTATTTCAGGCCACCCAGACCACTGGTGCCTTGTGGATGTACCAATGTGACCCTATGTTCGTACAATTGTTCTTAAGCCCGTTTCTTAGGCAGTGTTGCGTCTGTGTTTTCTGAAAATTGTCTCCTTACCAGCGAGTATTGTAAGAAAATGGTTTAATAGTCTATCTTGCAACTGCATCAGCTACTACAGATAATCAGAAAGTGTAAACATTCAGCGGTTCATGAATGCCAAGCGGTTGTTCAAGCCAGGCAAAATGTGTGGATGACCTAGACGGAGTAAGCAATGTGTTGATGAAGTTATGGCCAGTGGTGTGGCGAGGGAGGGTCTGGGCAGGCAGGACACGATTGAGTGATGTTTCGTATCGTCAAGCCTCATTCCTTCCCTTGTCTATATTTTACTTTTGATGACATTCATAGAGAATGCAGCTAAGGAGTTACGTTTTCTATACACAACATAGATGCTATTCGTTTTTACAAAATCGTAGTTTACTTGCAAACGGTAAAATCACTCATATGTAGCTTTGCCAGGTTTCCTCCTAAATTTGTTCTCCGTATTAGATTCATCATACGCCAACGTAACAACTTAAAACAGAGATGGTCACGAAGTACAAAGATTAAAAATGATGAAAGGCTTTGATAATCTCGATCTAACAAATTACCTAAGGCTAGATCTTCTGATCTAAGTCGTATTAATGGATGCAGTCTGGTGGGAAAACATTCTACCTTCACTGAGCCCAAGTGTTATTTGCTCAACCTAATTGTTAACATACAGACTGATGATTCCCCTGCAACTTCCATGGTATACACACTGACCAACTTGGCAAGTGGTACACCAAGTACAGCGCCACACCTCCTGACTCCTTCCCAACCCACATGATGAAGGTCATGGACAACTTGTATGACCGCTACCTAACATTACCTGGACCCAAGATGACATTAAAAATTATTGATAAATTCTATCTTGCTTGAGAGAACAAAATCTTTAATACTAAAGAATGATGGAAAGAAACAGCAAGATAATATCTTGGGGGATAAAGTGTGTCGATCACTGCAGACAAAATTGAGGATACAACATAGAATAGAGAATTTGTCTCTGATGATGCTCTTGCCTCCTCTGACGTCCACATGTTATCCACATAAACACAGTACGTAACTACAGTACATACAGTAATATCAGTCGTAACACTATGTATGTAGTCGTGATTACCGTAACATGTGAGTGGCAAGATTGGATGACGTAACGTAACAATATCAGACTTCATCATTCTCAATAGTTTAGATGGATCATGTAATATTTGGCGTTGCTTCATGTTTTATCAGATGATGAAATGATGGCTGGTCTAATGACCTTCACAAGTCACTGGTCATTAAATCCAACACAGCAACCAACCACTCAGGATGACCAGGAGGGAGCCACCTGGTGCAGACCAAGTGTACCAGCCTGGTGGAGAGGATCAACTGCTCCACCTCAGGATAAGAGCTGCTCAAGTTCTGTAGTGAGGGACACTCCAAGTGGCATGTGAAACTACCAGTCTTAGTTATAAACTACCGCCCGCCCGGCTGGCCGGTGGGTGGCTGTGGCCAACATGAACCCAGGGGCTACACACACACACACACACACACACACACACCGCCCACTGACCTGACCACCGGCCGGTGGGTGGCTGTGGCCAACATGAACCCAGGGGCTACACACACACACACACACACACACCGCCCACTGACCTGACCACCGGCCGGTGGGCTACACACACACACACACACACACACACACAGAGCGGCGCCAGGCTGGAGGCGGGGCATCGTGACGTCACAGGCAAGTCCCTCCCCCCGCCAGATCCAAACATGTGTTGTGTCTGGTGATGGCGGTTCAAGATTTCCCACATTTATATTGATCTTTACATTATCATCCACTCCCAAAGTCACCTGGCATTCTTGTGTTTCAACAACAGACGTGATATATGCAACACCAGGCAAACATTGTACCATTATCTGATAGGTTAATTGGTGCACAATCAAGAACCAGTGAATTTCATCGCCGCCATAAGTAAGTAAGGAAGGTGACTTTAATGATGATAAATACGACCTGGTATGGCTGTGTCTACACACTACCGCCATCTGGTCAACATTGTAGATACCAACCTTTAAACTGTGACATTCAACCACAAGGTTTAAAGTCGCTCATGAAAACGCGAACTTAAAATCTATCCATTTAAATCTACCATTCATCAATAAACATTTAAACACTGTCAATTGAACGTAAACCTTCCAGCTGCGTTATTTTACCAGAGTCCTTTAAGATACGCCATATAAACACAAAATTTAAATGTACGTTAAGCTTGTGCAAACCATTATTGAAACTCAAACTTTTAAATTAGAATTGTAATGAAACTGCGAACTTTTAACTCTGTCAAATTACAGCTATTGTACAAAATGATTCATTGAATTGACAAATTTTAATGTCAGTTAATTTAACGATATCCTTTGTGGTTCATCTCTGAAACACAAACCTTTAAACTTTGTCTCTAGAACTGAACACAACCATTAATGTTCATAAATGGAATGGAAATTTGGATAATCTATCAAAATTCGTCATATAACGCGAACTTTTAAATCCTTCCATTCAGTTGGGCCGTTTCTTGCCTGGCTGCCATTCATAATATGTAAAGGGGAAGAGTGGTTTGGAAATGTCTGGGGAGTGAAGTCAGGGGTTAGTGAGAGGACAAGAGCAAGGGTAGGAGTAGCAATACTCCTGAAACAGGACTTGTGGGAGTATGTGATAGAATGTAAGAAAGTAAATTCTCGATTAATATGGGTAAAATTGAAAGTTGATGGAGAGAGGTGGGTGATTATTGGTGCATATGCACCTGGGCATGAGAAGAAAGATCATGAGAGGCAAGTGTTTTGGGAGCAGCTAAATGAGTGTGTTAGCGGTTTTGATGCACGAGACCGGGTTATAGTGATGGGTGATTTGAATGCAAAGGTGAGTAATGTGGCAGTTGAGGGAATAATTGGTATGCATGGGGTGTTCAGTGTTGTAAATGGAAATGGTGAAGAGCTTGTAGATTTATGTGCTGAAAAAGGACTGATGATTGGGAATACCTGGTTTAAAAAGCGAGATATACATAAGTATACTTATGTAAGTAGGAGAGATGGCCAGAGAGCGTTATTGGATTACGTGTTAATTGACAGGCGTGCGAAAGAGAGACTTTTGGATGTCAATGTGCTGAGAGGTGCAACTGGAGGGATGTCTGATCATTATCTTGTGGAGGCTAAGGTGAAGATTAGTATGGGTTTTCAGAAAAGAAGAGTGAATGTTGGGGTGAAGAAGGTGGTGAGAGTAAGTGAGCTTGGGAAGGAGACCTGTGTGAAGAAGTATCAGGAGAGACTGTGTACAGAATGGAAAAAGGTGAGAACAATGGAAGTAAGGGGAGTGGGGGAGGAATGGGATGTATTTAGGGAATCAGTTATGGATTGCGCAAAAGATGCTTGTGGCATGAGAAGAGTGGGAGGTGGGCTGTTTAGAAAGGGTAGTGAGTGGTGGGATGAAGAAGTAAGAGTGTTAGTGAAAGAGAAGAGAGAGGCATTTGGACGATTTTTGCAGGGAAAAAATGCAATTGAGTGGGAGAAGTATAAAAGAAAGAGACAGGAGGTCAAGAGAAAGGTGCAAGAGGTGAAAAAAAGGGCAAATGAGAGTTGGGGTGAGAGAGTATCATTAAATTTTAGGGAGAATAAAAAGATGTTCTGGAAGGAGGTAAATAGGGTGCGTAAGACAAGGGAGCAAATGGGAACTTCAGTGAAGGGCGTAAATGGGGAGGTGATAACAAGTAGTGGTGATGTGAGAAGGAGATGGAATGAGTATTTTGAAGGTTTGTTGAATGTGTCTGATGACAGAGTGGCAGATATAGGGTGTTTGGGTCGAGGTGGTGTGCAAAGTGAGAGGGTTAGGGAAAATGATTTGGTAAACAGAGAAGAGGTAGTAAAAGCTTTGCGGAAGATGAAAGCCGGCAAGGCAGCAGGTTTGGATGGTATTGCAGTGGAATTTATTAAAAAAGGGGGTGACTGTATTGTTGACTGGTTGGTAAGGTTATTTAATGTATGTATGACTCATGGTGAGGTGCCTGAGGATTGGCGGAATGCGTGCATAGTGCCATTGTACAAAGGCAAAGGGGATAAGAGTGAGTGCTCAAATTACAGAGGTATAAGTTTGTTGAGTATTCCTGGTAAATTATATGGGAGGGTATTGATTGAGAGGGTGAAGGCATGTACAGAGCATCAGATTGGGGAAGAGCAGTGTGGTTTCAGAAGTGGTAGAGGATGTGTGGATCAGGTGTTTGCTTTGAAGAATGTATGTGAGAAATACTTAGAAAAGCAAATGGATTTGTATGTAGCATTTATGGATCTGGAGAAGGCATATGATAGAGTTGATAGAGATGCTCTGTGGAAGGTATTAAGAATATATGGTGTGGGAGGCAAGTTGTTAGAAGCAGTGAAAAGCTTTTATCGAGGATGTAAGGCATGTGTACGTGTAGGAAGAGAGGAAAGTGATTGGTTCTCAGTGAATGTAGGATTGCGGCAGGGGTGTGTGATGTCTCCATGGTTGTTTAATTTGTTTATGGATGGGGTTGTTAGGGAGGTAAATGCAAGAGTCTTGGAAAGAGGGGCAAGTATAAAGTCTGTTGGGGATGAGAGAGCTTGGGAGGTGAGTCAGTTGTTGTTCGCTGATGATACAGCGCTGGTGGCGGATTCACGTGAGAAACTGCAGAAGCTGGTGACGGAGTTTGGTAAAGTGTGTGGAAGAAGAAAGTTAAGAGTAAATGTGAATAAGAGCAAGGTTATTAGGTACAGTAGGGTTGAGGGTCAAGTCAATTGGGAGGTGAGTTTGAATGGTGAAAAACTGGAGGAAGTGAAGTGTTTTAGATATCTGGGAGTGGATCTGTCAGCGGATGGAACCATGGAAGCGGAAGTGGATCATAGGGTGGGGGAGGGGGCGAAAATTTTGGGAGCCTTGAAAAATGTGTGGAAGTCGAGAACATTATCCCGGAAAGCAAAAATGGGTATGTTTGAAGGAATAGTAGTTCCAACAATGTTGTATGGTTGCGAGGCGTGGGCTATGGATAGAGTTGTGCGCAGGAGGATGGATGTGCTGGAAATGAGATGTTTGAGGACAATGTGTGGTGTGAGGTGGTTTGATCGAGTAAGTAACGTAAGGGTAAGAGAGATGTGTGAAAATAAAAAGAGCGTGGTTGAGAGAGCAGAAGAGTGTGTTTTGAAATGGTTTGGGCACATGGAGAGAATGAGTGAGGAAAGATTGACCAAGAGGATATATGTGTCGGAGGTGGAGGGAACGAGGAGAAGAGGGAGACCAAATTGGAGGTGGAAAGATGGAGTGAAAAGGATTTTGTGTGATCGGGGCCTGAACATGCAGGAGGGTGAAAGGAGGGCAAGGAATAGAGTGAATTGGAGCGATGTGGTATACAGGGGTTGACGTGCTGTCAGTGGATTGAATCAAGGCATGTGAAGCGTCCGGGGGAAACCATGGAAAGCTGTGTAGGTATGTATATTTCCGTGTGTGGACGTGTGTATGTACATGTGTATGGGGGGGGGTTGGGCCATTTCTTTCGTCTGTTTCCTTGCGCTACCTCGCAAACGCGGGAGACAGCGACAAAGTATAAAAAAAAAAAAAAAAAAATATTGTATGTTGACTACGCTCTCATTCATTCGTCATTTGGATCGTCTCACTGATATTCCATTCATAAACTTCATTCCTGCAGCTTATTTATGACCGCCATGTTGGTTTCCTTAAGATTTATAATTCTTTGTGTATTTAATAATAGAAGATTCAATGATATTTCTCGTGGTACTGGAATTAGAGTTAATAATGCCATCTCAGTTATTGCCTCTACTTCAGCAACACGAGAAATATAATTGAATCTTCTATTTCTGAATACACAAAGAATTATAATCTTAATATTAGTGATGGTCTATACAAATTGGATAACTTTAATGTTGATAAGATTTGTAAACAATTCACCTTCTTGTCCACATAATAAGTTTATGATACGCTTGTTGTCTGTCTTGGACAATCACATGTTTACCATATGGCGTCCTAGCTACGTCTCTTCGTTGTATATCAACTGACTGTTATATTTCTTTCTTGTGTCTCCCCTGATGATGTGAGTTTTACACGAAAGTGCACTTGGGAACTTATCGTATTTATTTATCATAAGAATATACTTGATCACGTGCAAAATTGTGATCCCTTTCAATATATATATATATATATATATATATATATATATATATATATATATATATATATATATATATATATATATATATATATCCTTCAGTATGTTTACTTTCGATAATGAGGAACAGAAGAAGGAGCCAAGGAAATAAATTTCGTCAAAGACATCTCTCTTTTCTAAACGCTGCCTCGCAAAGATTTTCATTAATTCATATTGAAGAAACAGACGAATTTTCTATTGTCTGGTTAGCTCAGTGGTAGAGCGTGAGTCTCACACACTCAAGGTCGTGGGTTCGAGACCCACACCAGACATAATTTTTGTCTTTTTTTTTTTCATTTTGTCCGCATCACATGTGTGCAACATTCAGTACGTTCGTTCAACGTTATAGTGACGATCTTCACAATAAATTGTGGTTTTCGACCTTATCTGAAAGGGTCAGGTCCACCAAGACGTCCTTGAAATCTTCCAGAAGCTTCTGGCGATCCTCCTCCAACTGCTGGGCACATCAGAGTTAACATGGGCCGGACATCGGTTGTGGAACGACTTAATCTGCTTCCGGTAGTTAGCAGGGATGATAATGAGGGCTCTGACCTCATACCAGGTCAGCTTAGTTCCAGTCTATTGCTTAGTTCCAGTCTGTTGCATAGTTCCAGTCTATTGCAACGACAATAAAAAATTAAAACTCATTTCTTCGTGGAAAATTGAGAGGAAAACACGACAGCAACATGGAGGTTTACCCTGTGGTTATTTTGCCGGCTAGTCGGCAACGGTCGGTCAAACACTATTTTGCCGTGGTAATATCAGTGCTTCATATAATACTATGTCACAAAATATGTTCTTGGGGGCGTAGCTCAGTGGTAGAGCGCTCGCTTGGCATGCGAGAGGACCCGTGTTCAAACCCCGGCGCCTCCATTTTTTATTTGGGAAATTCATTGTTTTCAGTCTTGTATATGTATATATATATATATGTATATATATATATATATATATATATATATATATATATATATATATATATATATATATATATATATATATATATATATATATATCGTCCGATCAGGGAAGTTAAGCAACGTTGGGTCTGGTTAGTACTTGGATGGGTGACCGTCTGGGAACACCAGATGCTGTTATCCCTGGGGATAGGGAAGAAAGTATACTTGCCTCGTATTCCCTGCGTGTCGTACAAGGCGACTAAAAGCGGAGGGAGCAGAAGGCCGGAAATCCTTTACTCTCATTTTCAATTTTTCAAAAGACGGAACAGAGAAGATATAAAGATATTGTAAAGATATAACTAATATAAGATATAAGAATGAATGGAAGATACGGATGTAGCTGAAATAAGGAGTAATGAAGATTAAGGGGCAATGAAAATTATTCTGTAGTGAAGATAAATGTATATGTTAAAATTTTGTATTGAACATCAAGAAGTAATGATAATGATGAGAGTGTAGTGACGATGAGGGTTTAGTTAGGGAGTGGTGACAATTGCCTTTACAATGATAATAAGGAGGTAACACAATGAGGAACACAAACTTTCCAAAGCTACGTTGAAGTCAGACTTTGAACTAAGTTCGGTAAACAGAAGGATGATGTTAAGATGAGAGTGTAGTGAGGAAGAGTATAGTGATGATAAGGATATTGTCAAGATAGGTTGTAGTGAAGATACGAATGTAGTGAAGATACGAATGTAGTAGAGATAAGGGTTATTGAAGAGTAAAGTTTATTCAAAATGATTATGTAGTGAAGATAAGAACTACTTTTAGTAATCATCAGGGAGTGCAATGATGATGGTATTGTAGAAATAACGGTGTAGTGAAGAAGAGTATGTAGTGAAGATATATTTAGTGAAAATAAGCTAGTAGTGAAGATACACGTTAGTGAGTATGAGGTTGTAGTGAACTTAACCTTATTGACCTGATTCCCCTAATCCTCCAAACTACGTTCAAGGGCGGATCCAAAGCCAACCGAAAAAGCTATTTCTCTGTGTATTGTTAGTGGTGGTGGTGGTGTGTAGGTGTGTGTAATCATGTATTTGCACTGTATTAGGAGGGAGTTTTACACTCGTGGGGCCCCGTGTAAGTACGTTGTTTGTGTGAGCGGGTAAAATCTAAAGCCTTCCTTGAAACCAGCTTAGTCAAGATAAAGTCATATGAAGATGAGGTTGTAGTGAAGGTTATAATAAGCCTTGCATAGTGAAGATAAAGGAATTAAGGGAGAGATCAGTGGTTGACAAGGTAGCATGATATACCAATGCGTTATGATAACTGATTTACTGAATTATTCCATACTGGAGGAAGAGAGAGAGAGAGAGAGAGAGAGAGAGAGAGAGAGAGAGAGAGAGAGAGAGAGAGAGAGAGAGAGAGAGAGAGAGAGAGACTGTGTGAGAGAGGCTGGACACGAGAGAGAGGCTTTAGATGAGTCAGGCACGACAGGAGAGAGAGGCTTGGGACGAGAGTCAGGCTGGACCACACCGACAAGGCATTTCTCCCAACACCTGCACACACACACACACACACACACACACACACACACACACACACACACACACTTAGCAAACAACAACACCCTTCCCACAACACTCACGAAACACCCTCCCGAATACACCCACAACACACACACCTCTTCTTCCATGCCCACAACACACTCTCCCACCGTACACCTGCGACACACACCTTCCCCACACTACACGTCTATAGCACACCCACACCACACATCTCGCCGACCACACTGTATCTGCTAGTATTGCATTGATCTCGTTATACATTTGATGTATTTTCAGTTTGACTTATGGTATGGCTACAGATTTCACGACTGCACCTGCTCACACCCATTATAATTTAAGAACAATCATACATTTGTGTTATTGTGAGGATAGATTGATAGACACATAAATATATAGATATTCAGATAGATACATGGATAGATAGGTAAGGCAACCTTCATCTTTCTAAGAAATTGATGATATGCGCAATATCCTGCAACAAATACATGTACATGGATGTAGTGATAATGTGGGTCAGGTATAAGGCCAGTGGTGTTGAAGGTGTAGTGAATGTGACCATTGACTTGAACCATAAGAGTGTAGTGAAGATAAGGCTGTAGTTCAGATGATTCTTAAAGTGACTCAAGGTTGTTGTGAGTAAAAGGAAGCTTCGAAGATGAGTACTTCCTATCTGAAAGTCAACAATTACAAAATTGATGAAGCATAACAACGTCCTCGGACAGCCGACTACAACCATAGAGTGAACCTGACTCTCACCTAACAACGTCCTCTCAATGACAAATGTCTTACCAGAATCTTCTAGAACCTTCCAGAAAACCATGAACTTTGCAGGTAAGGAGGAGGGAATGGCCTCTGGCTGCTGATGATAACCATATTATTCCATATATATGCTTATATATACATATATATGTATATATATGTATGTATATACAATATATAGAACAATGTGGCCATCATCAGTTTCTAAGAAAACTGAAAAGATGAGGTCCCACCGAGATTCGAACTCGGATTGCTGGATCCAGAGTGCAGAGTGCTAACCCTTACACCATGGGACCTGATAAGAAAAGATGTGATTTCATCTAAATGTTTTACATTTAATCAGCCAGAGGCCCTCCCTCCTTGCCTGCAAATGTCATTGTTTTCTGGAAGGTTCTCGAAGATTCTGGTAAGATAATTGCTATTGAGAGGACGTTGTTATACTTCATTTCCATTAATTCTATTATTGTTGACTTTCAGATACAGAAAGATGGATATATAGATAGATAGGTGAACAGATAGATATTTAGAGAGTTAAACAGGTAAGGTTATGCATTTCAATTTTCTAAGAAATCGTTGCTGTACGCATTATTCTTCAAGAAATACATGTATGTACATGTAGAGTATATGTGCATGTAATTAATGACATATTTTTCAATAGTAGGTACGTAATAGTAGGAGGTGAGAGTACTGCTATCTCTCGATCAACCGCTTGGATAATGTCCTTCAGTGATTCACTAACAAAGTGTGGAGTTACGACACTCTGGTACTGGTAAAGGAAAACAGCACAGGACAGATGTCTGCTCCAACACTGTCCATCCACACTATGGAGACCACTATGAATTTACCTGTCTGTGGCTCTGGACGGGCAGGTTTATATCATGAGACTCTCTCTCTCTCTCTCTCTCTCTCTCTCTCTCTCTCTCTCTCTCTCTCTCTCTCTCTCTCTCTCTCTCTCTCTCTCCGGGGAGTTCCTACACCCTTCTCATATCTCACAATTCGCACATGTCCCACGACACAATATTGCCTTGTGTCTGTACCGGTGCAGGCGACGTTTTACCTTCTGTTCCTTCTCAACACGATCCCAACACTGTCTGGACTGAGCAAATTGCACTATTTCACTGTTGGCAAATGTTTCCTCTTCTCTCTCTCTCTCTCTCTCTCTCTCTCTCTCTCTCTCTCTCTCTCTCTCTCTCTCTCTCTCTCTCTCTCTCTCTCTCTGTCTTCCCCCGCCCCCATCTCTATCCTCTCGTCATATTCTTGTGTTAAGAGTGACGGTAGAGAGGCAACGATCACATAATTCACTGTGGAATTATGGTATCATGGTCAGACGTGTGAAGGTTCTGATATCTCACTAAGTCTCTGACAGAGCTGCCTCATCTGTTCTGTCAGTCAGGGTTTCCTCCGACCTGAGCTGACCTGGCCATAATGACTGCTCCAGAAGATTAAGACGATCACATCCTGTTAACCACTCGGACGCTTTGGTGGATAATTTAGACATGGGTGATATCAGGCAGGTGATCTATCGTACGTAAGTGCTCTTTTTAGGCTCGTGCACGAACTGTCCCTTCATCCACGCAGAAATCCACAGTGTCCTATTTCACAGTAAAGGTCATGTAAACATGGATGAAAAATCATGGAAAACAATGAGGATCGGAGAACGAAGATTAACGGGTCTGAAATTCACGATATGCAGGCAGTTCCAAGAGATAATACTGTACAACATATACATTTCATCATTCCTGCTATGAAACATAAAGTTAATAGACATATGGCACATCCCATTCTACTTAGACACGCACGTGCTCATTGGAATCACCAGCTATTATGAGGATGAGGACAACACTGTTAATGAACATAAACATGACAGCCAATACAAGGATATCAATAACCAACAAGATATAAGATTGACTTAAGTTCTACTAGTCTTGTGCACACAGCTATGGATGATGGTGTGTACCTGTATGAACTAGTGAGGTTTCTTAACACAAAGCACATTATTCATAGTCAACAGAACTAACGTTGTTTCAACTAAATATAAAACAACCCATCTGCCGCAGTTAGTGACCCAGGCTATAATAAGTTGCCAAATATCTCCCTAGCCTTGGAAAACCTCCTACACACGAGCCTCTTCCGCTCCGGAGGAACACCATATCTTAGCTGACGACAATCGTACTGTCACCCTGGGTTAGTCCCAGCTACCTCGTCTCTCTACTCATGAGACACTATGACACACGAAGGTTAATATCCTCTAGCAAAAACGTGTTATCCTCCTAAACAACAGTGTCAGAAGTGGAACTTTATCCACAACTTATCTCTTGTCCCCCTGACTCTTCCCCAGTGACCTCAACCGTGGAACAACAAGCTTTAGGATATCTTATTGTTCTCCAGCTGTTAACCGTGTTATAGATCATCACTACCTCTGTTGTCTGGCAGTCCCATGTACTCCCATGTAGTGTAGTTGCTCTTTCCGTGGAAGGTGATCTCGGGTGAGACCAATTAACCTTCTTGTCTTCTTGAGTCACTAAACCTCTAATATATACCTTATTTTTCAGAGTTTACATATGCAACTTGAGTATATGATGCATGACAGTGGAATGATCTCACAGTCTTACCATAACACTGATTGTATCATATCAGCCACTATCTTACTATAACAGATATGCGTGTACATTTGTCAGTGTCTTTCTTTCTATCTGCTTATCTGTTCTAACATGTAAAAGAAATTCTAACGAAATCGAAGCCAGATTTTATGTGCCCTGAACTACCCCTTTAGGTCGTGGGGTTCGCTGCTGGTTGTTGGGTGTTGGGGGCTGAGGGTAGACCTTACGTTTACTTCCATCCACTTTCCGTTTTCTCCTCTTACTTATTTTTCTTCATGCATTTAATGATCCCTGTCCAGTTTTGTTAATTCTTCAACAAATTACCTTTTCAACTTCAGTTCCTTCCGGCAGACATTAACTCTATACCACAACTTCCAGTGGCAGTTGTAAGCCACTTTCACCATCTATTATTGTACTGTATATGTTAAACAATCTTAGGGACAACACATAACAGCAGCAGAACTTTATACATAGTAGGTTATAGTCAGCAACCGGCCAGGGTGGTACTACCATCCCGACTTAGGACTGCTACAGTGGTACCCGGAACCATCTTACATCCTCCGTGTCAGTAATGTGTGGACACCAGCCGCCCAGGGAAGTACCGTCATCCCGACTTAAGAGTGTTAAAGTGATGCTGGAAACCATCTTCCAGCCTGTGTGTCAAAATTGCTGGTCTTACTTTCTCTCTCATTATAACTAAGCTACCGGGCGGCTGGTCTTAACATATCCCTACCTGCACCACACACCTCTCCTCCTTTGTATAGCTTTACCTTTACTGTGAATCGAGAAACTTGATATGATTTATGGCGAGGCAGGAGGGAGGGAGTAATGACGGTGGGTAGGGAGTTATTGATTGGTTTCTTCTCATCTTCATACTTCCTTGGTGGTTTTACTTCCACCTTCTTTATTCCCTCTTAGTGAAAGGGCAAAGGAGATATGTGTGTGTGTGTGTGTGTGTGTGTGTGTGTGTGTGTGTGTGTGTGTGTGTGTGTGTGTGTGTGTGTGTGTGTGTGTGTGTGTGTGTGTGTATTTCACTACACTCCTCTTAATTTTGGCTACACAGCGGATATATATGTGAAGATATGTGTCATCGTCGCTTAACGAAACAGTACAGTCTCACGAAAACATTTTATCTTCAAAGGAGTCCATCGTGTCCCTGCTACTGAGTGCAAAGCAACCTTGAAGCTGCAGGAACCCTTAGATAAGGGGTCCAAATGTCGTATGAAAACCGGTTGTAGTAATAGATATATTCCTTTTGGTGTGGAGGAATGGATAGACGTATTTACCACTACCACAAGTTCCAAATAAACATATGCTTATCTCCTTATAAAGAGTTCAAAGTAACATCAAGACAAAGACGATATGAATCCATCAACGTTGTGATGCCAGACACAGAGAGAGTGGTCAGCTCCTGATAAGGCTGGAGACCTGGTGAGTGCTGGAATATTGACCAGGACGTAACTGGGAACTGTAGTGGACGCTCAGGGTGGCGGAGGCTCCTCCCTGGCGTTTGATGTCCATTATACTCTAACTCGAGTATACCTAATAGCAGTTACATGTTTGATATTGAATTAATTATCATCTCACCTGAATGCCAAGTACACACTTGAGTTCCACAAACCAACTTAAGAGCATGATATATATTGCATAAAACTATCAAAAGCCCAATCACTGAGCAAACAGGGAAGACATCAGAGTGATATATGATATTATTAAGACAACATTTGCCGTCCTACACTTCCATACCCCACAACACTCCAGCTAGGGCTACACTGGCCGACCAGGGTCACCTCCCCCGTGTCAACACACACTGAAGGTACACTGGCCGTACAGTGTCCACACAAGGACACCTGAACGCCGCCCAGTAGTCGATCAAGAGCAAGTTTAGGTGGATATATAAATTTACCCACTAAAGTAAAGAACTTTGCAAATAACGTGAAACGTGAGTCCACGTTTGTTTAAAACGCATTGACCGATTTACCACATACAAGGAACTGACACACATTAACAGTGTCTCAACTGAGTGATGAGAAAAATCAACGGATTATAACCTGAATCAGCAGCAGGAAAAAATCATCATCACATTCTCACTGATCCATCAGTGAGTTAATGAGTCACTAACACCCAGAACACATCTTACTAATGCTGGATATATCTCCACATATATCAAGTCCAGGTTCTAAGACATTATGGGGTGTTGTACCGCCAGATGTTTATTATAAACTTATGATAGACTACTCCGTTGTGCCATACTGGAACCATTCTTTGGTTTTCGTTATCATTTTAACAGAAGTCTGCTGTGTGATTAGTTATTCTTCTTCCTTACGTTGTTTATAAGGCTGCACCATCACCCAATACTATATTTTGCTTATCTTCCTATACTTCCCCGCATCCTTCATGCGCCCTTCTTCATTTAACTTCCATTCGCTATCACGTGGTCGTAATCACAACTACATCATGTATGTAAATACCTCCAATTATTATTCAGTCGTCTTGGTCACTGGGTCCTCTCCCATCCCTTGAGCAAACCCATTGTAAGAATACTTTTGTTCATAAGGAAACTGGACACATTTCATTTGCCACCAAGAAAAGAGGCGGCGGCTTGAATGGAGCAATTATCAGCAACGTAATTGTTGTGCCTGGCATATTTACCAGACCATGTTTGGTCCACACCCACAATATCACATATTACAGAAACACTTATGTCGTGATATCTGTTGTGCACTGAGCGATTACCTTACCCAGAGGGCGGGGCCATTGTACTTCATATGTGTATCTGAAATGTTTGCTGTACACTGTCTTGATGGCCTGTAGAGTATTGTCATTGAAAGGGAATATATAAAAGTATTGCCTAATAATTTCTACATGATTACAAGTAGAAGGACCTGGTTAATGGACATTTTAATAGTTGCAGTAACAGTTCATTGATTATATGTTAAAATAAACGTTTAAGTTTCTACAGACAGTGTTTTTAGTGGCCGGCTAGATTAACAGATACTATACGTAGAGAGAGAGAGAGAGAGAGAGAGAGAGAGAGAGAGAGAGAGAGAGAGAGAGAGAGAGAGAGAGAGAGAGAGAGAGGAACCATGCAACATTAAGGAATATCATAGAGACCAACAGATACAGACCACATACCGTCAGCATGTGTGGAGGCAGCCACCAAGCCTTGCGGGGGAACATAACACAAGGCACGTCCACAGTTGACGATACCATCGCTCTTTTAAGGAGGAAACTCCATTCCAACTTTAGAAGTTGTCGTAAACTACCGTGAAGATGGCTTGGCTATATTTGACTAGGATATCCAAGTAAAGGAAACACTGTCGTATGCAAACAGCAGCCATGTGAACTCCCACAGATGTTTGTTGAATGATGCTTGTGAATATCTATACTGACACATACATCACACATATCTATGATCATATATTGTTACATTTTGCATGGCTCTTTATGTTAACACATTATGAGGCCTTTAGAGTTGGAGAGTATCATTCCAGTAAGCACTGCTCTTTATCCTGCATTAACAATGACCCTCGAAACTGGCAGTCGTTCACAGAATCATCATAAATTAATTCATTAAATCATATATAATCTTCTGATAATATCTTAATTGTTACATATCATCCCATTCTATTTTCCTCTTCTTTTCTCCGCCACATGAGACTCATATATCCTCTTTGTCAACCTCTCCGCTCTCATTCTCTCAGTATGTTCAGATCACTTCTGCGCACCCATCTTCAGCTCCGTCAACCATACCTTTCTTATTGCCACAGATGACAGAAGAGGGTGAATGTGTTGGAAGTAGAATATTGGGGACAATATGTGGTGTGAGGAGGGTTATTGAAACAAGAAATTTTAGGGTAAGAGAGAGGTGAGGAAGTAAGGGGAGTTTGTATGAGAGCTGAGGGATGTATGCTAAAATGGTGAGGACATAAGGAGAGGATGACAATATGTTATACATTTCTGAAGTAAACATAAATTGTAAAACAGGTAAACCAAGTAGATGGAAGGATGGGGTGAAAGGGGCTTTGGGTGTATTGGGCCCGAACATGCAGGCGGGTGAGAGGCGTGCAAAGGAGAGAGCGATTTGGAGTGATGTCGAAGGGCCAAATCAGGGCGTATAAAGTGGTCAAGGGAAACCACGTAAGGGTATATAGGGCGAGGTCGCACTTAGAGGGTTATGCTCTTGGTGCATTATACTTGGCAGGTAGATAGTAGATGCGAGTGATTGAGGCCATTTCCTTCGTTTGTTTCCGGTGCTGCCTTGTCAATACACAATTAAAAAGCTATAGTGACATCATACACCTCTACCGCAGACCCACCTTCAGCTGAAATCACTCACCCTTCCTTCTTCCTACTTGCACTCACGCATTTCATAAAAGAAATCTTCCTTGGTTCTATCAGCTTTCTACAGGATATCTCTCTCAACCCTATCATATGCTTTCTCTAGATCTATAAACGCCACATACAAATACTTCTGTTTCTTTAAGTATTTCTCGTACACATTCGTGAAAGCAGCACTCAATCCAGACATTCTCTATTTCTCCTGGGGCCACATTTTCCCTTCCCAGTCTGAAGCTCTAAACATGCCACCACTCTCTCAGTATATACTCGCTGATAGAACTTGCAGGTACGCGCAGCAAGCTTGTACCTCTGCAATTCAAATATTCACTTTTGTTCCCCTTGCCTTAATACAGTAACACTAGATAGGATTCTGACAATCCTCATGTGCTGCTACAGCGTGAGCCGTATATACATTAAGCCTCCTAACCAATGAACAATCCCGTCTCCTTTGTTGAAAACTCAACCGCAGTATCATCCACTACGGCCGCCTTGGAACAGTCTTGCGTAAGGCTTTCACTACTTCTTCCCTCTTCACCAAGCCAATTGTCATGACTCTCTCTTCTCATACTCCTCCAAATGAAGGAAAGAAAAGGGAGGAAGGAAAAATCTGCCATCCTGTCATCAAACACATTCAGCACTTCTTTAGATAAGTAACTCCGCCTCCTCTTCACCTCATCACTACCTGTTACCCAGTTTGCCCCTTCACCGATGTTCCCATTAGTTATACTAGTAATTTCCTTTTCCCTGAAGTTTGCTGATACCTGCTCACACTAACACTTATTTTCTCTTTTTCTCAGCACTGCATATTCCTCCTGATGTCTTGCCCTTTCTCTTTACATCAAACAATTACTTTCACTCCTCTCCTTAGATAACGCCCATACAACTTTCTTTTTTCTTTAATAAGCAACTTTACTTCATCACAGCACTCCATACCGTTTCTCACTTGCCCACCTCCCACCTTTTGTATGCCACATATTTTGCACATGCCAGAACTGTTTCCCTGAATACATACCTCCCGTTCCTTATCCACTCCCCTAGCTTCGTTAACTCTCACATTTTGCTATTCTGCCCTCAGTCTCCCCGGGCATGTCTATACACAAATCTCTTGTCCAAGCTCACTTACTTTCATCACCCTATTCTCACTCATATTATTTCCTCTTTTCCGAAAGCCTCTACACATCTTCACCCTTACCTCGACCACTTAATAATCAGACATCCCACCAGCTGCCTCTCTCAGCACATCCACATCCATTTTTACACTACATTTCAGGATGAGTCTAATAGCCAGCCAGGAAGTTGAACAGAAAGAAAAATTTTTGCTTTAATTTTTGCCTTATGACACGGGTTCTTCCTTAATGATAAGCTGTTTATAGTCGCCAAGTCGAAGTATACTTATATGAGTATATATACTTACTCCTTTACTTATCTACATCTTACATACATACATACATACATACATACATACATACATACAAATCTCCAACAGCCAGGATCGAACCCGGCGCCCTTGTGTAAGAGGAGGGAATGCTACCACTAGGCTATGGGCATGGCAAAATAGGAAATAACTATTCGCATACTATGTACTCGAATACCCTTCGTCTCACTTTAGTGAGCAACGGGGTCTACACCGGTCATTTCCCAACAGGCGCACATAGCCAGCAGATGGCATTTTACCGAACCTAATTATAGATTGAGAGGTTTATTATTTTCTTAAGCGAAAAGTCCTTGTTTCCAAGTTCTGGAAAAATTAAAGTACATTTCAATATAAACATGAAGTAAAAAGTATAGAAATTTAACGTTTTCCCCGACGCCGTCTCCAATCAGTACTGTTTACCATCTGCTTGGGACTCCGCGACGACCTTCAAGTCACGAACCAGGCGGGGGCGTGGGTACTGGTCAATGAACTAAAGAGTATAGAAATTCAACGTTTTCCCCGATGTCGCCTCTCCACTCTGCTATCTGTTTGGGACTTCGCGATGACCTTCAAGTGTCGGATCAAAGAAAGCAGACTGGGGCGCTGGAATTGGTCAATATCAGTGGCGAGATGGACAAGCTGGCACAGGCGGTGTCGGACTCCGTCGTCCTTCTGATCCTCAGCCAATTGGGCAATGAGGTACCCGAAGGAGTAGACGTCGTTAGCGGGAGCAACTGGCTCTCCCTCCATGATTTCGGGGGCCATCCAGGGACATTGCGCTGGGTCACCTATTATAGGAGGCACGTCACCAGCGTAAGCGCTCAGACCGTAGTCGATGATATGGAAGACTGGGCCATGGTGGCGGGTCTGGGTTACGGTAACATTATTTATCTTGAAGTCAAGATGAATGACCCCCTTATCATGAATTTCTTGAAGTCTCTTTCCAATGGAGATGAGAGACTCAATAACCTCCTGGTCGCTGCAGTTTTCTGAATAGCTGACGTAGTTTTGACCAGTGTAGGACATCAGGAGTCTTGCTGGATGGAAAGCCAGCCCCTTGACCAATGGGGCCCCTCCAGCGCCGGACAGGTAGATCTGAATGTCAGCTTCGCGAAGGAGAGCGTACCTCGCGTCGTTTTTCTTCATGGTTTTAAGGACCCCATATTCATAATTGAAGCGAACGAGCTGAACTGAACCATTGCCGCCCTCGCCAATATCGGAAACGATTCGAATCCACCTTAACTGGTCCTCGCTGAGGATGTAGTCCTGAAGGTCTGCCTCCAAGCTGAGATCGGCCACGTCTAGGGAAGGGTAGGCAGTTGGTGAGCTGGTGGGTTGGGCCGCGACTGGAGGGAGGGATTCCGTTGATGGATGTGTGGGTTGTGCCACGAGTGGAAGGAGGGATGCAATTGGTGGGTTTGTGGGTTGGGCCACGACTGGAAGGGGGGACGTAGTTGGTGGGGATGTTGGTTGGGCCACGAGTAAAGGGGGGGATGCAGTTGGTAGGGGTGTGGGTTGGGCCACGAGTGGAGGGGGGGATGCAGTTGGTGGGTGGATGAGTTGGGCCTCGACTGCAGTTGTTGGTGGGGTAGGTTGTTGCACGGTGTTGGGGGAGTCTACAACGTCCCCACAGGTGACTAGTATTTGTATCCCGCGAGCTGCAAGTCTCTCCCGCAGAGCGGCAGCATTGCGGGCAGCAACAAGGCGGTTCACTCTCGCCTGCCGCTCGTCCACCACATGCTCCTGACGAGTGCGACGACGGCGTTCCCGACGAACGGTGTGCCGGCCACGCCACGCAATAGCCTGTTGACGCTCCCAGTGGCTCGCTCTTCTTCGGGTTTCGACGATTCGTGTAACTCGGTCCATAGGAGGGGTATATGTTATTGTCCTTTGATGAGATTTGACTAGACCCATCAATTTCATATACGTGTTGAGCCAAAAATATGGTGGTATTTAGTAAAGATAGAAACAGTTAACATATATAGTGGTGTTATGTAGTTAAGATAGAAACAGTTAACATACTCTGGCTAAGATAGAAACCTAAGGACATAAGGAACACAAAGGTCTTGTGAACGTCATGAATTTGAGATGAACATAAGCGTAGTGGACATTCAATGATAAAGGTGAGGATGGGCTTAACTTATGGTGAAGAAAAGGGTGCAGTAAACAAATAATGAACATTAGGTAGTAATGAACATGTCATGTCACCTAAATGTGTGGTGAACATATGATGGACGAAAGGGTGTAGTGAACATGTATTGAACATAAGTGGGTAAAGAGTGTATGATTAACGTTATAGTGTGGTGAATATTAAGTGATGAACATGATGTAGGGTTTAGCAGATGATGAACATAAGGGTTTAGTGAACAGATGATGAACATAAATGGTGCAGTGATCATATAAATGAATAAATAGATAGAATTGTAGATTGAGAGATTTATTATTTTCTTAGGCGAAAGGTCCTTGTTTCCAAGTTTTGGAGAAATTGAAGTACCTTTCAATGGAAACATGAAGTAAAAAGTATAGAAATTTAACGTTTTCCCCGATATCGCCTCTCCAGTCTGCTATCTGCTTGTAACTTCGCAATGACCTGCATGTGTCGGAATGATATAAGGAAGAAATGGCAAGGAATGATTAAACAGGAAAGCGATGGAAACGAAGAACATTTGCTCCCAGGATCGTGGTGGTGGTGGTGGTGTTGGCCAGGGTGGTGGCTGGAGTTGTCTGTCGGTCCGTCAGGTGTGATGATGGCGACACGTCTACAAGGGACGGGTGGCGGGCGGATGATGGACATCTTCCCTTTACTTCCCTACGAATGATATTCATTATTTCTATTTCTCAAGCGCTGAACTTTAAATACTGCAGACTTGCCAGCCATGTCACAGCCGGTTGGAAGGTATGTAAACCACAGACACACTTAGAGAGGGCGTTAGTGTGAAGATAGATTTATAAACACGCCATATTTCGCGAGTAATATGCAGCAATATGATCCTTCCCCCTGCAACACTAGTACAGCCAGCCATGGTCATCACTGCAGAAGGAGACACCCTTCAACACATCTTCACTACACCTTGAAAACCATACGTCACCTTTCAACCTCAAAAAATGCAGAGGGGAACTCAACCCGGGTTGTAGGGTTTGCCCTGGGGCCCCAACCTCACTACATGTTTATCTTCACTAAAACCCGAAAGACAAACAGACAGCCCGACAGTCAGCCCAGAGGGCGTGAGAGAGAGAGAGAGGGGGAGAGAGAGAGGGGGAGAGGGGAGAGAGAGAGAGAGGGGGGGTGAGAGAGAGAGAGAGAGTTGGAGAGGGGAAAAAGGAGGGGAGAGAGAGAGGAGGTAAAACAATTGATATGGGATTGGATAGAGAAAAGGAGAGGGGAGAGAAGAAAGAGAGGGAGAGAGAGGAGAGAAGGGGGAAAAGGGGGAGAGAGAGAGGGGGAGGAGAGAGAGAGAGAGGGGAAGAAGGGAAGAGAGAGAGGGGAGATATTCCAACACCAAGACAAAGGGGAGGGGGGTCGGTTCCAAAGTGTGAGGAAACATTCTAGTGTTCAACACAATCATTCTTCTCACGGTCAAATTAAGTGATTCAGTGATGACAAACACTCACATAAGTGACGTGTTCCGGTGTGGCCAACCGGACATAAAGCGAATGTGTGTCCTTACACATGGGACTTTATTCTCACGTGAGGGCCCCGGACCAGAACAAACGCAGTCAAAAAACCCATGTCATCACAGGGCCCGGTCGTCCAATTCTGCCGACCTAGTCTTTTTTCTCCCGTCAGACTTTAGGCTGACCTTCACGCTCGCGCCCCCAAACACCACCAAGCAAAGGGGTTAATATCATAGGAACGCTGACACACTTCGCGGAATGCCGAGCATTAGCTAGACAGACGTAAACCCAACCCCAGGTTCATCATTTGTCATTATCAAACAATGGACAATCTCTCTCCATGACAAGACCCTTTACATACGGAACCTCTTAAGACATTTCGTTCTTCGCCATTTTCTCACATTAAAAGTTTCGATTTAGGGGTTCTTTCCAGGATAAGCAATTTACAAACTTTCCAGGATAAACATAATCACAATCTTTCCCAGGATAAAGGGGGGCCCCTTTACAATCTTTCCGAGGGTAAGCCAATCACAATCTTTCCAGGATAAAACCCCAAAACACCCAATTTTTTCCAGGGGTAAAGCCAATCACCAATCTTTCCAGGGGTTAGCCAATCACAATCTTTCCAGGATAAGCCCCAAACACATCTTTCTAGACGGCGCGCGGGGGAAGCAGATGTCTTTTATTTTTGATTTTTTTCAACCATTAAAGGGGTGCACTCACTTGTTCTAATTTCTCGGGGCTTTTACCCCTCCCTTCAAAGTATCTCAAATAAAAATCTCGCGTAAGGGGCACTATTAAAATTTAACATTCGCAGGCGACTCGGTCATTACCGTAACCATTACATTTTTTCGTGGTGTAATTTCCTGCTAATTGTTTCCAGGACCCCCACTCTATGTGTGGCAACAACATAAAATCTGTCCTAAATTTTCATGTGGTTTGTGTTGATAATACGTTCCTGCCAT
>NC_092231.1:53065237-53122737 GCF_036320965.1 Panulirus ornatus
TCATGTCTCACTCCCACGGGTGTTAGTGGTGTCATGTTTCATTCCCCCAGGTGTTAGTGTGGTGTCATGTCTCACTCCCCACAGGTGTTATGGTTGTCATGCTCACTCCCAAGGTGTTAGTGATGTCATGCCTCATCCCACAGGTGTTAGTGGTGTCTCTTCCCCACTAGGTGTCTAGTGGGGGTCATGTTCAATCCCCACAGGTGTTAGTGGTGTCATGTCCATACTCCCCCTGGTGTTAGTGGTGTCATGTCTCACTCCCTACAGTGTTAGTGGTGTCATGTCTCACTCCCCACAGGTGTTGTGGTGTCATGTCTCACTCCCCACAGGTTTAGTGGTGCATGTTCACTCCCACTGTTATGGTGTATGTTGTCCCAGGTCTCACTCCCCACAGGTGTTAGTTGGTGTCCAGTCTCACTCCCCAGGTTTAGTGGTGTATGTTCATCCCCACAGGTGTTAGTGGTGCATGTCACTCCCCACAGGTGTTAGTGGTGTCATGTCCACTCCCCACAGGTGTTAGTGGTGTCATTCTCACTCCCCAGGTGTTAGTTGTTCATTGTCACTCCCCACAGGTGTTAGTGGTGTCATGTCTCACCCCACAGGTGATGTTGATGCTCCATGTTTCATCCCCCACATGGTGTTATGTGGTGTCATGTCTCACTCCCCACAGTGGTTAGTGGTGTCATGTCTCACTCCCCACAGGTGTTAGTGGGTCATGTATCACTCCTACAGGGTTAGTGGTGTCATCTCACTCACCCACAGGTGTTATGTGTGCTTGTCACTCCCCACGGTGGTGTTAGTGTCCCGGTTCATGTTCACTCACTCCCCACAGGTTTAGTGGTGTCATGTCTCAATCCCCACGGGTGTTAATGGTGTCATGTCCAATCCCCAAAGGTTGTGTGTTGTCCATATGTCTAACTCCCACCAGGACAGGTTGTGTATTTCATCCCCAAGGTTATGTTAGTTCCACGGTTAGGGTGTATTTCATCCCCAAGTGTTAGTTCTGTCTCATCCAGTGGTGTCTGTTCACTCCCAGGTTAGGGTGTCATGGTTGGTATGTATCCAGGTGGTGTCATTCCACCCCCACAGGTTTAGGGTGTCATGTCCACCCCACAGGTTTAGGTCATTCATCCCACGTGTAGTGGTGCTGTCTCCCCCCACAGTGTTAGGTGTCAGCACCCCAGTGTGTTGCATCTCCTCCCAGGGTAGTGTGTAGTCTCAATCCGACAGTGTTAGTGTGTCAGTTCACCCAGGTTGGTGTCATGTCTCCCCCAAGTTGGTGTCATGTCTCCTCCCAGTGTAGTGTCATGTCCATCCCAAGTGTTAGCGTGTCAGTCTCAATCCCCAAGGTTATGGTCATCTCACTCCCCAGTGTTATGTGCAATCTCACTCCCCACAGTTTAGTGGTTCATGTCTCAACCCGGATGTCATTCTCACTCCCCACAGGGTTAGGTGTCATTCTCACTCCCCACGGTTATGTCATGTCTCCCACAGGTTTAGTGATGTCATCCACAGTTTAGTGTCAGTCACTCCCCAGGTTTAGGTCATGTTACTCCCACAGTTTAGGGTATCTCACCCCACGGTTAGGGTCTGTCTCCCCACAGTGTTAGTGGGTCAGCTCATCCACAGGTGTTATGGGTAGTCACTCCCACAGTTTGTGTGTCATGTTCATTCCAAGGTTAGTGGGTCATGTTCACCCGTGTTAGTTCATTCCTCCCCACAGTTAGTGTGTCATGTCTCACTCCCAGTGTAGTGTGTATGTCCACTCCACAGTGTTAGGTCATGTTCATCCACAGGTTTAGTGTGTTGTTCATCCAAGTGTTGTGGTCATGTCCCCCGGTTAGGTTCATGTCTCCTCCACAGTGTTAGTGTGTCATGTCTCACCCCAGTTTGTGTCATGTCCACTCCCCAAGTATGTGTCATGTTCACCCACATGTAGCGTGTCATCTCACCACAGGTTTAGGTCATGTCTCACTCCCAGTTTGTTATGTCAACTCCCGAGTGTATGTGTATGTCTCACCCACGGTTGTGGTGTATGTCCTCCACAGGTTTGTTCACTCACTCCCCACAGTGTTTGTGCATTTCACTCCCAAGGTAGTGTCAGTCTCACCCACGTTAGGTGTCATTTCATCCAAGTTAGCGGTGCTGTCTAATCCAAGGGTTAGGGTGCATCCCCCCCAAGGTGTTATGGTCAGTCACTCCACAGTGATGTGTCATGTCTCACCCCACAGTTTATGTCATGTCTCATCCACAGTTAGGTTCTGTCACCCCAGTGAGTGGTCATGCCACTCCACAGTTGGTGTTGTCTCATCCACAGTGTTAGTTTCATGTCACTCCCCACAGCATGTGCATGCTCACCCCACGGTGTTAGGTGCATTCTCCTCCCCAGGTTAGTGTGTCATGTTCTCCCACGTTAGGGTGTCATGTTCACCCCCAGTTTAGTGGTTATGTCACCCACAGTGTGTATCCCCCCAAGGTTAGTGTGTCAGTCTCCCCCCACAGTGTAGTGTCATGTTCACTCCCACAGGTAGTGGTCAGTCATTGTTAGTGGTGTCATGTCTCACTCCCCACAGGTTTAGTGGTGTCATGTCTCACTCCCCACAGGTGTTAGTGGTGTCATGTCTCATTCCCCATAGGTGTTGTGGTGTCATGTCTCACTCCCCACAGGTGTTAGTGGTGTCATGTCTCACTCCCACAGGTGTTAGTGGTGTCATGTCTCACTCCCCACAGGTGTTAGTGGTGTCATGTCTCACTCCCCATAGGTGTTAGTGGTGTCATGTATCAATCCCACAGGTGTTAGCGGTGTCATCTCAATCCCACACGGTGTTAGTGGTGTCATGTCTCACTCCCCACAGGTGTTAGTGGTGTCATGTCTCACTCGCCACAGGTGTTAATGGTGTCATGTCTCACCCCCACAGGTGTTAGTGGTGTCATGTCTCACTCCCAACAGGTGTTAGTGGTGTCATGTCTCACTCCCCACAGGTGTTAGTGGTGTCATGTGTCACTCCCCACAGGTGTTAGTGGTGTCATGTCTCACTCCCCACAGGTGTTAGTGGTGTCATGTCTCACTCCCCACAGGTGTTAGTGGTGTCATGTCTCACTCCCCACAGGTGTTAGTGGTGTCATGTCTCACTCCCCACAGGTGTTAGTGGTGTCATGTCTCACTCCCCACAGGTGTTAGTGGTGTCATGTCTCACTCCCCACAGGTGTTAGTGGTGTCATGTATCAATCCCCACAGGTGTTAGTGGTGTCATGTCTCACTCCCCACAGGTGTTAGTGATGTCATGGCTCACTCCCCACAGGTGTTAGTGGTGTCATGTCTCACTCCCCACAGGTGTTAGTGGTGTCATGTCTCACTCCCCACAGGTGTTAGTGGTGTCATGTCTCACTCCCCACAGGTGTTAGTGGTGTCATGTCTCACTCCCTACAGGTGTTAGTGGTGTCATGTCTCACTCCCCACAGGTGTTAGTGGTGTCATGTCTCACTCCCCACAGGTGTTAGTGGTGTCATGTCTCACTCCCCACAGGTGTTAGTGGTGTCATGTCTCAATCCCCACAGGTGTTAGTGATGCCATGGCTCACTCCCCACAGGTGTTAGTGTTGTCATGTCTCACTTCCCACAGGTGTTAGTGGTGTCATGTCTCACTCCCCACAGGTGTTAGTGGTGTCATGTCTCACTCCCCACAGGTGTTAGTGGTGTCATGTCTCACTCCCCACAGGTGTTAGTGGTGTCATGTCTCATTCCCCACAGGTGTTAGTGGTGTCATTTCTCACTCACCACAGGTGTTAGTGATATCATGTCTCACTCACCACAGGTGTTAGTGGTGTCATGTATCAATCCCCACAGGTGTTATTGGTGTCATGTCTCACTCCCCACAGGTGTTCGCGGTGTCATGTCTCTCCCCACAGGTGTCAGTGGTGTCATATCTCACTCCCCACAGGTGTTAGTGGTGTCATTTCTCACTCCCCACAGGTGTTAGTGGTGTCATGTCTCACTCCCCACAGGTGTTAGTGATGTCATGTCTTACTCCCCACAGGTGTTAGTGGTGTCATGTATCAATCCCCACAGGTGTTAGTGGTGTCATGTCTCACTCCCCACAGGTGTTAGTGGTGTCATGTCTCACTCCCCACAGGTGTTAGTGGTGTCATTTCTCACTCCCCACAGGTGTTAGTGGTGTCATGTCTCACTCCCCACAGGTGTTAGTGATGTCATGTCTTACTCCCCACAGGTGTTAGTGATGTCATGTATCAATCCCCACAGGTGTTAGTGGTGTCATGTCTCACTCCCCACAGGTGTTAGTGGTGTCATGTCTCACTCCTCACAGGTGTTAGTGGTGTCATGTATCAATCCCCACAGGTGTTAGTGGTGTCATGTCTCACTCCCCACAGGTGTTAGTGGTGTAATGTCTCACTCCCCACAGGTGTTAGTGATGTCATGTCTCACTCCCCACATGTGTTAGTGGTGTCATGTATCAATCCCCACAGGTGTTAGTGGTGTCATGTCTCACTCCCCACAGGTGTTAATGATGTCATATCTCACTCCCCACAGGTGTTAGTGGTGTCATGTATCAATCCCCACATTTGTTAGTGGTGTCATGTCTCACTCCCCACAGGTGTTAGTGGTGTCATGTCAAGATATTTCTTACAAGTGGCTTCTGTCTGACGTGTAGTTCATTCATATTTACACAATATCCCCTGCTTGACCTGACCTAAGACTCGTATTACTCTTCATCTCTTGTAACTGATCCAGAATGACAAGTTTCCCTCCATCCTCACTGATCCAGGCTACTGAACCCTCTGGCTATATATGCTTCCTCCCTGATTGAAGCCTCACACTTAATATATATGGCTCGTGATTCCCTTTATCTTGATCCTATAATTAATCCGCAAATTGTGATACGAGTATTCCAACCTTACCCCTCTACTCTACTTGCCACAAACTAATACTCTAATATTCAGACTCCACCTACAAGTGTTTACACTGCCAGTCAGCTAACTATAGTATGGATGTGACGTCATCATTCCAGGAGGGCGAGATCCTTCTTGCTCCTAATATGTGTCTCAGATCCCTGCTCCTGCCCGGAGAGCATCCTGGAGGCTTTACTGGCGTTATTTGTCTTCCTGGAACCTACATAGGTGTTCTTAGTACATGCCACGTGCGACAGCTTCCATATATATTATGCCATAAATCAGTACAACTGTGGCCTCCTGGTCACAACACCAGAACATAACGGAGTTCCTCCGTATTTTCAATCACTGTTACCAGCATGTGTCTAGTAGTGACAGGTCTGGATAATGGCATGATAATACCCTGGATACGTGCCTGATCCACCTTACTAAACTGCCAATGGTGTGATGGTAACACTGAAAGTGAAGATGTTCATCTGTGATCTCCAGATCAGACAACACGACACGTTCTTACTCATTCCATGGTCACATGTGTGAGTTACTCCTACATCATGTTAGTGGTACAAGCTTGGATCTCTTATTGTGACGGTAAAATAGTGATACAAGCTTTGATCTCTTTTATTATGACGGCAAAATAGTGGTACAAGCTTGGATCTCTCTTATTGTGACGGTAAAATAGTGGTACAAGCTTGGATCTCTCTTATTATTACGGCAAAATAGTGGTACAAGCTTGGATCTCTCTTATTATGACGGCAAAATAGGGTATTAAAAGTCACCTTCATTATGGAATTCATGATAAACAATCGTGTTATTCATTTACCATAGATGCCATACCATTAACTAGTGATCATCATAAAGGAAGTCCTATAACCCATCTCTGAGATGGATACAGGTTGTCATATGAAAGTCTTCAGTCATCCAACACATGAAACAACTGAACAATAACTTGTCACTTTTCTATGATGCCTCCGTCACAACAGGAATCATTGACATTACTACCACGAAGGAAAAGTTTCATTGACCTTTAAATATATCACTAGTGATCATGAAGACATTCCTATGTGGAACATTGTGCAGCAAGGTAGGTATTCACTGGAAGATAACATATCACCTGAATTATCTCTCATACTCACGACCCCTAACTACTTTGTTTGTATTTTGTGTTCCTAGTTATGTTACTAACACCAGCAACCATGTAACTTATTACTTGTAAACATCACTAAATATGATGCATAAAATTACCAGGTTAGGTTTATCTCTCTTACAATAACAGGTCATATATGTTGTATATACAATAACAGGACATATATGTAGTGTATATGTAAATTTTGTATGTTCAATAACAGGTCATATATGTAGTGTATATGTAAATGTTGTATGTACAATAACAGGTTATATATGTAGTGTATATGTAAATGTTGAATGTTCAATAACAGGACAATTATGTAGTGTAGTAGTGTAAATGTAAATGTTGTATGTTCAACAACAGGTCATATATGTAGTGTATTTGTAAATGTTGTATGTATAATAACAGGTTATATATGTAGTGTATATATAAATGATGTATGTTCAATAAGAGGACATATATGTAGTGTATATGTAGATGTTGTATGTTCAATAACAGGTCATATATGTTGTATATACAATAACAGGACATATATGTAGTGTATATGTAAATTTTGTATGTTCAATAACAGGTCATATATGTAGTGTATATGTAAATGTTGTATGTACAATAACAGGTTATATATGTAGTGTATATGTAAATGTTGAATGTTCAATAACAGGACAATTATGTAGTGTAGTAGTGTAAATGTAAATGTTGTATGTTCAACAACAGGTCATATATGTAGTGTATTTGTAAGTGTTGTATGTATAATAACAGGTTATATATGTAGTGTATATATAAATGATGTATGTTCAATAAGAGGACATATATGTAGTGTATATGTAAATGCTGTATGTTCAATAACAGGTCATATATGTAGTGTATATGTAAATGTTGTATGTACAATGACAGGTCATATATGTAGTGTATATGTACATATTGTATGTGGCAAGCCAACATATGCAGAGATGGACGGGGTTCCAGAGAAGACAGATAAAAACCTGAGAAATGGATGTTGTTGTTGATGTCAAGATTAATGTTATCATCAACACAAAACCCCAGGACTCTTTATATGGCGCCTCCCCAGCTTGAACTGGGGTCTGGAAGACGTCGTAGGAGCGAGAAGGATCTCAAGCAGATTATAGATTTCTTTCTCTTCTTTAAAGATGGTCCAACATGACGTCACTCGTTGCGTTACCACTTGTGGGTGGAGTGCTAGTAACTTACTTTGAATATTACTTTGTGACAAACAAAGTAGACTAGCTAATATGATATAGATATACTGCAGCTAACATTATAGATAGACCGAATTACGAACCATATATATAAACTACAAGGGTTGATACAGAGATGAAGCATATATAGATAAACTGTCTAAAGAAACAAACACTTGTAAATACATTTAGCCAGGATTAGTAGCACCAGTGAACTTGTAGATCTAGATTTTCTGCATGGAAACCCTTGATCATATATGTATAAAACACTTCATCATTATGTACGACAGAAGCCACTTCTAGGATATATATTGACCTGAGACCAATAAGCACGTGTCGGTAAACAAAACTTTCTACCGTTTGATTCAGTCAACAAAATGAGCATTAATAACAGAGGTATAAACGGCTTCGGTGGAGTACATTCAACAAATACATATAAAAGACGTTTTTATTTTAGATAAAAGACGTTTTTGGTAACAAATATATGAGATAGAAAAGGAGAAATTCAACTTGAAATTAGATATTTTGGTTAAGAAAGTAACAATTTCCACCATATAGTAGGTCTCCTGCTTTGGCATTTCTCTTAATTACGCAAAAGGAAAATATGTTCTGTGTTTTGTAAATATGCAGATGAATGAAGTTAACTCATCTTTTTCTGTACAGTTTACGAATCTTCCTTGAGGATATTGGTTTCTGAAAACCATTATATGGAAAATAATATACAGATTTATTACAACCAAAATATAAAATTACAACACCTGAATATGTTTACTGAAATATAAAGCCCTAAGTGACAGTTTATCTATAAGAGAAATATGTCTAACTTGTCCAGAGACATACAAATTATCTACACGTGTGTGTACGTATGCATACAATATATCAACACGTGTGTGTACGTATGCATACAATATGTCAAAACGTGTGTGCACGTATGTATACAATATATCAACACGTGTGTGTACGTATGTATACAATATATCAACACGTGTGTGTACGTATGTATACAATATATCAACACGTGTGTGTACGTATGTATACAATATATCAACACGTGTGTGTACGTATGTATACAATATATCAACACGTGTGTGTACGTATGTATACAATATATCAACACGTGTGTGTACGTATGTATACAATATATCAACACGTGTGTGTACGTATGTATACAATATATCAACACGTGTGTGTACGTATGCATACAATATATCAACACGTGTGTGTACGTATGCATACAATATATCAACACGTGTGTGTACGTATGTATACAATATATCAACACATTTGTGTATGTATGCATACAATATATCAACACGTGTGTGTGCGTATGCATACAATATATCAACACGTGTGTGTATGTAAGCATACAATATATCAACACGTGTGTGCACGTATGTATACAATATATCAACACGTGTGTGCACGTATGCATACAATATATCAACACGTGTGTGTACGTATGTATACATTATATCAACACGTGTGTGTATGTATGCATACAATATATCAACACGTGTGTGTACGTATGTATACAATATATCAACACGTCTGTGTACGTATGCATACAATATATCAACACGTGTGTACGTATGTATACAATATATCAACACGTGTGTGTATGTAAGCATACAATATATCAACACGTGTGTGTACGTATGTATACATTATATCAACACATGTGTGTACATATGCATACAATACATCAACACGTGTGTGTGCGTATGTATACAATATATCAACACGTGTGTGTACGTATGTATACATTATATCAACAAGTGTGTGTACGTATGTATACAATATATCAACACGTGTGTGTACATATGTATACATTATATCAACACATGTGTGTGCGTATGTATACGTTATATCAACACGTGTTTGTACGTATGTATACATTATATCAACAAGTGTGTGTACGTATGTATACATTATATCAACAAGTGTGTGTACGTATGTAAAGATGATAAAACATTCAAGCTACGTTTCTGGTCTGATCAGAAAGTGGAAGGGTTACATAATTCTTTTATACAATTGTTACTTTGATCTAACTTATTATATCTGCCTGTGGAATAATAACACTCTCAACACATACATAATCCCTCCTTCACCCTTATCATTAAACTATAAATGTGAAATATTAATGTAAAGATGTAGGTCTCCTGGTCATAACACTAGATGGTCACACATTTCCTCCACAGTCAGCTTGGCTGATCCACCTTATTATAATGATTTAATGGTAACGTTCAAGTTATACCAAGATTTGTATCTTGGTATAACTTAAATGTATTACATGTAGAAATCAGTAATATCTTCAACAACCTAAACATAATACCATCAAATTTTATATTACAAGCTTTTTATCCAGGTTTTGCGCATTAAAACGATATTGCCTACAGAAAAGTAATGTAGTTACTATCAGCACAAGGTTCAGAAGGTCTTGAACAAGTTATGAATTTCCTTTTCAAAACTTTAGTTCGCTAAATTAAATATACTTTGAAAAATAGACTTGTTACTTCATGATAATAAACACTAATGAAAAAAATTATCAAACATATTCTGTATGAATTAAATTAAAGTCTTTTTGGAGAAAACGTAAATCAATATCAAGACACAAACAATCAAGTTTGATAAACTAAAGTTCATTAAATGACAAATAAAGAATATGATATGTGAATTTAACAATCTTATCAATATCATAAAACCGAATATGTCATTTAAATTTTTCAAATCATCAAAAGTGAGGAAGAAAGAAGCCGTCCAGAGGTAACATGTTACTCCCGGCGTAAATACTTATAGGCGGAATCCGGTAACACCTCCATAATAGCATGTGGAAGATAGAGTATAGTGGCTAGGCTCAGAAGCATGTTCTCCACTTCAACTGACTGATGATATGTTAAGGATAAAGACAACACAAACCACATACATCGATTATGAGGATGGAATCAGGGATGAAACATATATAACTAGAAAGGTTAAAGATACAAAGATGGTGAAATACCTTTACCCGGGATCAGTAGCACCTGTGGTAATGGACACACCTTTGTAATGCTTGATCACTTACAACTGATCAACTTTAATACGAAAGTCTTAGGTATTGTCCCTCAGGAAAACTTTTTATAAATATTTATAAAAAACATATATATGTTAGATATATACTATCTCTAGAATATATCTTTACCCGGGACGTGTAACACTTGTGTGGATAGACACAACTTTGTAATGCATGATCCATTACACGAAATGAACTTCACTAACGAAGAGTTATGCAACGCGTTGTTGGAGAACATTAATCAAATACCTATAAAGAATTTTTATGTAAGATAAGAGGCATATCTTGATAGTAAACTTAAGAAATTATGATGAAAGATAAGGGACGTAGAGGTAAATATTTTGTTAAAAAGATGAAATATTAGCTCCTTGTTCTTTTTTTTCGGATACCCAGAAGAAAATATATTCTGTAGTTTACTTATATATATATATATATATATATATATATATATATATATATATATATATATATATATATATATATATATATATATATATATATATATATATATATATATATATATATATATATATATATATATATGTTCATGTTCTTCACAACTATTCCAATCTCTATCTTCTGGGATTCAGGCTTAAAGATCTTGTTGCTGAACAACCATTATAATGCAACACAATCACTTTTATCGTAAACAAATTATTTATCACAATAACCATAATGTTTGTAACAGATTCTTTAAGTCCTCAGTCACGTTTGTTAACATATAAGAGATTTTTCCGCCACCTACAAGTGGCTCCGTGGTGTAGTGGTTAGCACATCTGCCTCATAAACATTTGGCCCGGGTTCGATTCCGGCGGGGCCTTTGTTTTCTTTTTTTTTGTGATCGTAAATACTCGTAGGTAGGTTCACCAATACAATCTTCAATACAAGAGAACTAACAGATATATCTCCATCACAAAAGAACTAGTAGATATGATACAACAACAACAAAACTAGTACATATATCTCTATTGCAGGAGAACTAGTGTGTATATATATATATATATATATATATATATATATATATATATATATATATATATATATATATATATATATCCTTGGGGATAGGGGATTAAGAATACTTCCCACGTATTCCCTGCGTGTCGTAGAAGGCGACTGAAAGGGGAGGGAGCGGGGGGCTGGAAATCCTCCCCTCTCGTTCTTTTTTTTTTTTTTTTTTTTTTTTTTAATTTTCCAAAAGAAGGAACAGAGGGGGCCAGGTGAGGATATTCCAAAAAACGCCCAGTCCTCTGTTCTTAACGCTACCTCGCTAACGCGGGAAATGGCTAATAGTTTAAAAGAAAGAAAAAAATATATATATATTATACTATTCGCAATTTCCCACGGTAGCAAGGTAGCGTTAAGAACAGAGGACTGAGCCCTTGAGGGAACATCCCCACTTGGCCCCATCCTCTGTTCCTTCATCAGGAGAACTAAAAACGAGTGGGGAGGATTTCCAGCCCCCCGCTCCCTTCCCTTTTAGTCGCCTTCTACGACACGCAGGGAATACGTGGAAAGTGTTCTTTCTCCCCTATCCCCAGGGATAATATATATATATATATATATATATATATATATATATATATATATATATATATATATATATATATATATATATATATATATATATATATATATATATATGTTTATAGTTGTGTTACTGGAGTGATAGTTTTCATACATGGTGCTCTGACAAGAAAATAGTGAAACTGGAAAAGAATGTAGCTTAGACATTGAAGCTAATTCTTTCATTGAAATGTGAACAAAAGGAGCATTTTCTTTTTTAAGTGGTAGAGATTGAAAGCAAAAAGGTGTTTTTCATGAATGTACTGGAAAACTTGAGGTCCAGATAAACTTTTGGTCTGTCATGACTTTATTATGGCGGATGACCAACTATCTACCCTCATGTATCCAAGATATGGTTGTACTTTGTGTAGTAAAGACAATTGAGAAACATCATAAGCCAATATTCCAGTTTCATGATAAGAGTAGAAGTGGAACAGGCAGTATGATACAGTGGTTACATTGATGAAAACTACTATTGACGTTTGTGTAAATAAATCATACATTTCCCTTTTCCATAGCCAGAGGTTGAACTATTATGTGACATTCATTTTTCATTTCATTTCCAGCTAGAAGTTTCAGTTTTCTAGATTATTTCTTACATTTTTCATATATATATATATATATATATATATATATATATATATATATATATATATATATATATATATATATATATATATATATAGATAGATAGTTAGATAGATAGATAGATAGATATGCCATCCCTGGGGATAGGGGAGAAAGAATACTTCCCACGCATTCCTCACGTGTCGTAGAAGGCGACTAGAGGGGACGGGAGCGGGGGGCCAGAAATCCTCCCCTCCTTGTATTTTAACTTTCTAAATTGGGAAACAGAAGAAGGAGTCACGCGGGGAGTGCTCATCCTCCTCGTAGGCTCAGATTAGGGTGTCTAAATGTGTGTGGATGTAACCAAGATGTGAAAAAAGGAGAGATAGGTAGTATGTTTGAGGAGAGGAGCCTGGATTTTTGTCTCTGAGTAAAAGAAAGCTTATGGGTAAAGGGGAAGAGTGGTTTGGGAATGTCTTGTGAGTAAAGTCAGGGGTTAGTGAGAGGACAAGAGCAAGGGAAGGAGTAGCACTACTCCTGAAACAGGAGTTGTGGGAGTATATGATAGAGTGTAAGAAAGTAAATTCTAGATTAATATGGGTAAAACTGAAGGTTGATGGAGAAGGATGGGTGATTATTGGTGCATATGCACCTGGGCATGAGAAGAAAGATCATGAGAGGCAAGTGTTTTGGGAGCAGCTGAATGAGTGTGTTAGTGGTTTTGATGCAAAGGTGAGTAATTTGGCAGTTGAGGGAATAATTGGTATACATGGGTGTTCAGTGTTGTAAATGGAAATGGTGAAGAGCTTGTAGATTTATGTGCTGAAAAAGGACTGGTGATTGGGAATACCTGGTTTAAAAAGCGAGATATACATAAGTATACGTATGTAAGTAGGAGAGATGGCCAGAGAGCGTTACTGGATTACGTGTTAATTGACAGGCGCGAGAAAGAGAGACTTTTGGATGTTAATGTGCTGAGAGGTGCAACTGGGGGGATGTCTGATCATTATCTTGTGGAGGCGAAGGTGAAGATTTGTAGGGGTTTTCAGAAAAGGAGAGCGAATATTGGGGTGAAGAGGGTGGTGAGAGTAAGTGAGCTTGGGAAGGAGACTTGTGTGAGGAAGTACCAGGAGAGACTGAGTACAGAATGGAAAAAGGTGAGAACAAAGGAGGTAAGGGGAGTGGGGAAGGAATGGGATGTATTTAGGGATGCAGTGATGGCTTGCGCAAAAGACGCTTGTGGCATGAGAAGCGTGGGAGGTGGGTTGATTAGAAAGGGTAGTGAGTTATGGGATGAAGAAGTAAGATTATTACGAAAGAGAAGACAAAGGCATTTGGACGATTTTTGCAGGGAAAAAATGCAAATGAGTGGGAAAGAAAGAGACAGGAGGTCGAGAAAGGTGCAAGAGGTGAAAAAGAGGGCAAATGAGAATTGGGGTGAGAGAGTATCATTAAATTTTAGGGAGAATAAAAAGATGTTCTGGAAGGAGGTAAATAAAGTGCGTAAGACAAGGGAACAAATGGGAACCTCAGTGAAGGGGGCTAATGGGGAGGTGATAACAAGACAAGCAGTGGTGATGTGAGAAGCAGATGGAGTGAATATTTTGAAGGTTTGTTGAATGTGTTTGATGATAGAGGGGCAGATTATGGTGTTTTGGTCAAGGTGGTGTGCAAAGTGAGAGGATTTGGGAAAATGATTTGGAAAACAGAGAAGAGGTAGTAAAAGCTTTGCGGAAGATGAAAGCCGGCAAGGCAGCAGGTTTGGATGGTATTGCAGTGGAATTTATTAAAAAAGGGGGTGACTGTATTGTTGACTGGTTGGTAAGGTTATTTAATGTATGTATGATTCATGGTGAGGTGCCTGAGGATTGGCCGAATGCGTGCATAATGCCATTGTACAAAGACAAAGGGGATAAGAGTGAGTGCTCAAATTACAGAGGTATAAGTTTGTTGAGTATTCCTGGTAAATCATATGGGAGGGTATTGATTGAGAGGGTGAAGGCATATACAGAGCATCAGATTGGGGAAGAGCAGCGTGGTTTCAGAAGTGGTAGAGGATGTGTGGATCAGGTGTTTGATTTGAAGGATGTATGTGAGAAATACTTAGAAAAACAAATGGATTTGTATGTAGCATTTATGGATCTGGAGAAGGCATATGATAGAGTTGATAGAGATGCTCTGTGGAAGGTACTAAGAATATATGTTGTGTGAGGCAAGTTGCTAGAAGCAGTGAAAAGTTTTTATCGAGGATGTAAGGCATGTGTACGTGTAGGAAGAGAGGAAAGTGATTGGTTCTCAGTGAATGTAGGTTTGCGGCAGGGGTGTGTGATGTCTCCATGGTTGTTTAATTTGTTTATGGATGGGGTTGTTAGGGAGGTGAATGCAAGAGTTTTGGAAAGAGGGGCAAGTATGCAGCCTGTTGGGAATGAGAGAGCTTGGGAAGTGAATCAGTTGTTGTTCGCTGATGATACAGCGCTGGTGGCTGATTCATGTGAGAAACTACAGAAGCTGGTGACTGAGTTTGGTAGAGTGTGTGAAAGAAGAAAGTTAAGAGTAAATGCGAATAAGAGCAAGGTTATTAGGTACAGTAGGGTTGAGGGTCAAGTCAATTGGGAGGTAAGTTTGAAAGGAGAAAAACTGGAGGAAGTAAAGTGTTTCAGATATATGGGAGTGGATCTGACAGCGGATGGAACCATGGAAGCGGAAGTGAATCATAGGGTGGGGGAGAGGGCGAAAATCCTTGGAGCCTTGAAGAATGTGTGGAAGTCGAGAACATTATCTCGGAAAGCAAAAATGGATATATTTGAACGAATAGTGGTTCCAACAATGTTGTGTGGTTGCGAGGCGTGGGCTATGGATAGGGTTGTGCGCAGGAGGGTGGATGTGCTGGAAATGAGATGTTTGAGGACAATATGTGGTGTGAGGTGGTTTGATCGAGTAAGTAATGTAAGGGTAAGAGAGATGTGTGGAAATAAAAAGAACGTGGTTGAGAGAGCAGAAGAGGGTGTTTTGAAATGGTTTGGGCACATGGAGAGAATGAGTGAGGAAACATTGACCGAGAGGATATATGTGTCGGAGGTGGAGGGAACGAGGATAGGTGTGAGACCAAAGTGGAGGTGGAAAGATGGAGTGAAAAAAATTTTGTGTGATCGGGGCCTGAACATGCAAGAGGGTGAAAGGTGGGGAAGGAATAGAGTGAATTGGATCGATGTGGTATACCGTGGTCGACGTGCTGTCAATGGATTGAATTAGGGCATGTGAAGCGTCTGGGGTAAACCATGGAAAGTTGTGTGGGGCCTGGATGTGGAAAGGGAGCTGCGGTTTCGGGCATTGTTGCATGACAGCTAGAGACTGAGTGTGAACGAATGTGGTCTTTCTTGTCCTTTCCTAGCGCTACCTCTCACACATGAGGGGGGAGGGGGATGTTATTCTATGTGTGGCGAGGTGGCGATGGGAATGAATAAAGGCAGACAGTGTGAATTGTGTGCATGTGTATATATGTATATGTCTGTGTGTGTATATATATGTGTACATTGAGATGTATGTGTATGTATATTTGTGTGAGTGGACGTGTATGTATATACATGTGTATGAGGGTGGATTGGGCCATTTCTTTCGTCTGTGTCCTTGCGCTACCTCGCAAACGCGGGAGACAGCGGCAAAGCAAAATAATAATCATGAAAAAAAAAAACATATATTTATATATATATATATATATATATATATATATATATATATATATATATATATATATATATATATATATATATATATATATATATATATATATATATATATATATATATATATATATATATATATATATATATATATATATATATATATATATATATATATATATATATATATATATATATATATATATATATATATATATATATATATTGTTACGAACACGTGGGTGTGTGCCCATATGTTCGTGGAGATGGTATGACAAACGATCTCGTTTGAGAAGGTTTGAGGCGGGCGACGAGGTGTTGCTCCTACTACCGCAACCAGGTCAACCCTTGGCTGCCCGGTTCCAGGGCCCCTACACCATTATGCGGAGTGTAGGAGACTGAAATTACCTTGTCTCTGCCCCAGGTAGGCACAAAGGTCGGAGATTATCCTACGTCAACATGCTTAAGCCATATTTCAGTCGTGATCCTCCCCCCCCTGGAACCAAAGGTGCCAGTCTGCATCATCCAACGTCCAGCGGTAGCCGTATGTGACGAAGTCGACGACGTAGCTGCGAGTGCCTCGGAGGCCTGGGAATCGGACGAAGGCGCGAACGGTAAGTGAGAGACGAAACTGTCCCATCTTTCGACAGAGCAACGAGTGCTATTTTCCACCTTGTCAAAACACCCGAATGTTTTCCGAAACATACCTGGACAAACCTCACTCGCAACCCATGATGTGGACGTGGAAGCAGCCCGACCGGTTAAATTGGCTCCGTACCGGGTGAGCCCACAACGAGAGGCCATCCTTCGCACTGAGGTGAACTATATGCTTGAGCACGACCTGATTGAGCCATGTCAGTCAGAGTGGAGTTCCCCTGTTACTCTCGTATCCAAGTCCGATGGGACCCATCGGTTCTGTATTGACTACCGCCGGGTTAATAAGGTAACAAGAACTGACAGTTACCCCCTGCCGCGAGTGGAAGACTGCATAGATCGCGTCGGCAATGCTCGCTTCCTGTCAAAACTAGACCTCAGAAAAGGGTACTGGCAAATTAGATTGACGGAGAGAGCACAAGATATCAGCACCTTTGTAGTGCTAGGACAAACTTATAAGTGTAAAGTAATGCCTTTTGGCATGAAGAATGCCCCTGCTACATTTCAACGACTTATGGAAATCCTCATCAGAGACCTGCCTGGTTGTGTCGTCTACCTGGATGATATTGTGATATACAGTCAGAGTTGGAACGAACATCTACAGAGACTTGACAACGTTCTGACGGCCTCGAATAAGGCTAACCTTGTTCTCAATTGGAACAATTGCGAGTTTGTGAAGGCCAAGGTGCAATATTTGGGTTATGTGATCGGTCAAGGTGAGCTAGCCCCACCGACTGCGAAGGTCCAGTCTTTATCCCAAATGAGTGCCCCACCGATCTCGAAGAGAACTGAGACGTTTTATGGGTATGGTTGGGTACTATCGGATGTTCATTAAATTTTGCAACAGTCGCAGCCCCTCTGACAGATTTATTGAAGAAAGATGTTAGATATGCTTGGAATGAGCAGTGTGAGATAGCCTTTCATCAATTAAAATCCATACTTTGTAATAGTCCTATTTGGAGGCCCCTGATTTTGATCAACCTTTCAAGTTAACTGTCGATGCCAGCAATGTGGGAGCCGGTGCTGTCCTCTTGCAGGAGGACGAGAACCATGTTAAGCACCCTGTAAGTTATTTTAGTAAGAAATTTAATCAAGCCCAAAGGAATTATTCCACCATTGAGAAGGAACTTTTGTCTTTAATATTAGCATTGCATCACTTTCATGTTTATTTGTGTCCTTCAGGCAATGTCATCAAGGTGTATACTGATCATCACCCACTGGAATATGTTAATAAGTTCCGAGATAAGAATCAAAGGTTAACTAGGTGGGCCTTGTTCCTTCAAGAGTATAATTTTGATATTCACCATATTGCTGGCGCACATAATGTGTTAGCTGATTGTTTATCCCGCTTTTAAGGTGAGAAAAGTCCTCTTTTAGGAATTTTCTCCTTTAAGGAGGGGGGTGTTACGAACACGTGGGCGTGTGCCCACATGTTCGTGGATATGTATGTGTGTATCTCTGTGCATAGTGTAAGTGCTATTCCATGTTAGGGCGAGGGCCAAGGCCTTCCCTCCGCTATCGGCTCGGATTTCCCTTCCCTAACCAAACCATTAATTCTGAGGCCTTCTTCATACCTCCGAGAGGGAAACCAGATGGCCACGCCGGGCCATCAATCCATTCCCCCTCGACGCTCGGACCTTCCATCCGAGGCACCAGGTCAAGTTGGGGTCAACCTACGGCCCCCATACAGTGTCGTCGCTGTCAGGACAAGAGAAGGTGGGGCCTCTAGGCAGATGCGGGACGAACTTAACTTCCTTTCAGCCAGTCAGCTGTTTCACGGATGACACCTTCTCCAATCACCGACGTACCTGTGGCCCTCCAGCCAAGTAGGAGTGGCACTTGGGGCCACCCTCCTCCAATCACCACTGGGCCATAGGCCCATGACCAATCAAGGGTGGCATCATAGGGTAACAAGGCGGACGCAAGTCCCCTGTCTGTAATAAAAACCTCTGACTCCCCGCTGAGCCTCGATTCCTTCAGCAGTCCCGAGCCCCAGCAAGGTAATGTAAGCTTTCTCTGTCTCGAACCCTGTAGCCACCGCTGTCCCCTGTTTGTAAGATGTTTACTGTGTCCCGTTAGGTTTAGCTAAGTGTAACGATGTTGTTTACTGTGTCACGTCAGGTCTATCTAAGTGTAATGTCATCGAACAAAGTGTCATAAGGGAAAGAGGTCTCCTGGCTTGAAATCTTGTCTGGAATGTTAACTCATGATCAATGTTAACTCACGTTTAATGTTAACTCATATTCAATGTTAACTCATGTTCAATTTTAACTCATGTTCAATGTTCATTCATGTTCAGTGTTAACTTAAATGTTTTATGCCTGATTTATGTGTTTATCTTTGTACACCTGCATTCTTTCATTATAAGTACATTTAATGTAATGCTGGTTTTTAATTCAATCCCATAACTTTCTGATTGTGTTGTCCCGTTGTGAAACGTAACAAATCTAGCGTCCTTGCGAAGACGAGGATCAGTAGTTTACTCATAACATATATATGTTACTGGAGACCTTGCTCGAATAAGCATATCGAGTTCGTAACAATATATATATATATATATATATATATATATATATATATATATATATATATATATATATATATATATATATATATATATATATATATATATATATATATATATATATATATATATATATATATATACATATATATATATATATATATATATATTTATCTATTTATTTATTTATTTATTTATTTATATTTTCTTTTCTTTCGTCGGTTTCTCCCGCGCTAGCGAGGTAACGCAAGGAAACAGACGAAAGAATGGCCCAACCCACCCACATACACATGTATATACATACACCTCCACGCACGCAAATATACATACCTATACATCTCAATGTACACTAATATATACACACACACACACGTACATATATACACATGTACATAATTCATAATGTCTGCCTTTATTTATTCCCATCGTCAGCCCGCCATATATGGAATACCAACCCCCTCAACCGCATGTGTGCGGGGTAGCGCTAGGAAAAGACAATAAAGGCCCCATTCGTTCACACTCAGTCTCTAGCTGTCATATATAATACACCGAAACCACAGCTCCCTTTCCACATCCAGGCCCCACAGAACTTTCCATGGTTTACCCCAAAGGCTTCGCATGCCCTGGCTCAATCCATTTACAGCACGTCGACTCCGGTATACCACATCGTTCCAATTCACTCTATTCCTTGCACGCCTTTCACCCTCCTGCATGTTCAGGCCCCGATCACTCAAAATCTTTTTCACTCCATCTTTCCACCTCCAATTTGGTCTCCCACTTCTCGTTCCCTCCACCTGTGATACATATATCCTCTTGGTCAATCTTTCCTCAATCATTCTCTCCATGTGACCAAACCATTTCAAAACACCCTCTTCTGCTCTCTCAACCACACTCTTTTTATTTCCACACATCTCTCTTACCCTCAGATTACTTACTCGATCAAAACCACCTCACACCACATATTGTCCTCAAACTTCTCATTTCCAGCACATTCACCCTCCTGCGCACATCTCTATTCATAGCCCAACCCTCGCAACCATACAACATTGTTGGAACCACTATTCCTTCAAACATACCCATTTTTGCTTTCCGAGATAATGTTCTCGATTTCCACACATTCTTCAGAGCTCCCAGGATTTTCGCCCCATTCCCCACCCTATGATCCATTTCCGCTTCCATGGTTCCATCCGCTGCCAGATCCACTCCCAGATATCTAAAACACTTTACTTCCTCTAGTTTTTCGCCATTCAAACTTACCTCCTAATTGACTTGACCCTCAACCCTACTGTACCTAATAACCTTGCTCTTATTCACATTTACTCTTAACTTTCTTCTTTCACACACTTTACCAAACTCAGTCACCAGCTTCTGCAGTTTCTCACATGAATCAGCCACCAGCGCTGTATCATCAGCGAACAACAACTGACACTTCCCAAGCTCTCTCATCCACAAGAGACTTCATACTTGCCCCTCTTTCCAACACTCTTGCATTCATCTCCCTAACAACCCCATCCATAAACAAATTAAACAACCATAGAGACATCACACACCCCTGCCGCAAACCTACATTCACTGAGAACCAATCACTTTCCTCTCTTCCTACACGTGCACATGCCTTACATCCTCGATAAAAACTTTTCACTGCTTCTAACAACTTGCCTCTCACACCATATATTCTTAATACCTTCCACAGAGCATCTCTATCAACTCTGTCATATGCCTTCTCCAGATCCATAAATGCTACATACAAATCCATTTGCTTTTCTAAGTATTTCTCACATACATTCTTCAAAGCAAACACCTGATCCACACATCCTCTACCACTTCTGAAACCACACTGCTCTTCCCCAATCTGATGCTCTGTACATGCCTTCACCCTCTCAATCAATACCCTCCCATATAATTTACCAGGAATACTCAACAAACTTATACCTCTGTAATTTGAGCACTCACTCTTATCTCCTTTGCCTTTGCACAATGGCACTATGCACACATTCCGCCAATCCTCAGGCACCTCACCATGAGTCATACATACATTAAATAACCTTACCAACCAGTCAATAATACATTCACCCCCTTTTTTAATAAATTCCACTGCAATACCATCCAAACCTGCTGCCTTGCCGGATTTCATCTTCCGCAAAGCTTTTACTACCTCTTCTCTGTTTACCAAATCATTTTCCCTAACCCTCTCACTTTGCACACTATCTCGACAAAAACACCCTATATCTGCCACTCTATCATCAAACACATTCAACAAACCTTCAAAATACTCACTCCATCTCCTTCTCACATCACCACTACTTGTTATCACCTCCCCATTTGCGCACTTCACTAAATTTCCCATTTGCTCCCTTGTCTTACGCACTTTATTTACCTCCTTCCAGAACATCTTTTTATTCTCCATAAAATTTAATAATACTCTCTCACCCCAACTCTCATTTGCCCTCTTTTTCACCTCTTGCATATAGTGATGGGTGATTTGAATGCAAAGGTGAGTAATGAGGCAGTTGAGGGAATAATTGGTATACATGGGGTGTTCAGTGTTATAATGGAAATGGTGAAGAGCTTGTAGATTTATGTGCTGAAAAAGGACTGGTGATTGGGAATACCTGGTTTAAAAAGCGAGATATACATAAGTATACGTATGTAAGTAGGAGAGATGGCCAGAGAGCGTTATTTGATTAGGTGTTAATTGACAGGCGCGCGAAAGAGAGACTTTTGGATGTTAATGTGCTGAGAGGTGTAACTGGAGGGATGTCTGATCATTATCATGTGGAGGCGAAGGTGAAGATTTATATGGGTTTTCAGAAAAGATAAGTGAATCTTGTGGTGAAGAGGGTGGTGAGAGTAAGTGAGCTTGGGAAGGAGACTTGTTTGAGGAAGTACCAGGAGAGACTGAGTACAGAATGGAAAAAGGTGAGAACAATGTAAGTAAGGGGAGTGGGGGAGGAATGGGATGTATTTAGGGAATCAGTGATGGATTGCGCAAAAGATGCTTGTGGCATGAGAAGAGTGGGAGGTGGGTTGATTAGAAAGGGTAGTGAGTGGTGGGATGAAGAAGTAAGATTATTAGTGAAAGAGAAGAGAGAGGCATTTGGACGATTTTTACAGGGAAAAAATGCAATTGAGTGGGAGATGTATAAAAGAAACAGACAGGAGGTCAAGAGAAAGGTGCAAGAGGTGAAAAAGAGGGCAAATGAGAATTGGGGTGAGAGTGTATCATTAAATTTTAGGGAAAATAAAAAGATGTTCTGGATGGAGGTAAATAAAGTGCGTAAGACAAGGGAGCAAATGGGAACTTCAGTGAAGGGCGCAAATGGGGAGGTGATAACAAGTAGTGGTGATGTGAGATGGAGATGGAGTGAGTATTTTGAAGCTTTGTTGAATGTGTTTGATGATTGAGTGGCAGATATAGGGTGTTTTGGTCGAGGTGGTGTGCAAAGTGAGAGGGTTAGGGAAAATGATTCGGTAAACAGAGAAGAGGTGGTAAAAGCTTTGCGGAAGATGAAAGCCGGCAAGGCAGCAGGTTTGGATGGTATTGCAGTGGAATTTGTTAAAAAAGGGAGTGACTGTATTATTGACTGGTTGGTAAGGTTATTTAATGTATGTATGACTCATGGTGAGGTGCCTGAGGATTGGCGGAATGCGTGCATAGTGCCATTGTACAAAGGCAAAGGGGATAAGAGTGAGTGCTCAAATTACAGAGGTATAAGTTTGTTGAGTATTCCTGGTAAATTATATGGGAGGGTATTGATTGAGAGGGTGAAGGCATGTAGAGAGCATCAGACTGGGGAAGAGCAGTGTGGTTTCAGAAGTGGTAGAGGATGTGTGGATCAGGTGTTTCCTTTGAAGAATGTATATGAGAAATACTTAGAAAAACAAATGGATTTGTATGTAGCATTTATGGATCTGGAGAAGGCATATGATAGAGTTGATAGAGATGCTCTGTGGAAGGTACTAAGAATATATGTTGTGTGAGGCAAGTTGCTAGAAGCAGTGAAAAGTTTTTATCGAGGATGTAAGGCATGTGTACGTGTAGGAAGAGAGGAAAGTGATTGGTTCTCAGTGAATGTAGGTTTGCGGCAGGGGTGTGTGATGTCTCCATGGTTGTTTAATTTGTTTATGGATGGGGTTGTTAGGGAGGTGAATGCAAGAGTGTTGGAAAGAGGGGCAAGTATGAAGTCTTGTGGATGAGAGAGCTTAGGAAGTGTGTCAGTTGTTGTTCGCTGATGATACAGCGCTGATTCATGAGAGAAACTGCAGAAGCTGGTGACTGAGTTTGGTAAAGTGTGTGAAAGAAGAAAGTTAAGAGTAAATGTGAATAAGAGCAAGGTTATTAGGTACAGTAGGGTTAAGGGTCAAGCTAATTGGTGGGTAAGTTTGAATGGAGAAAAACTGGAGGAAGTAAAGTTTTTAGATATCTGGGAGTGGATCTGCCAGCGGATGGAACTATGGAAGCGGAAGTGGATCATAGGGTGGGGGAGGGGGCGAAAATCCTAGGAGCCTTGAAGAATGTGTGGAAGTCGAGAACATTATCTCGGAAAGCAAAAATAGGTATGTTTGAGGGAATAGTGCTTCCAACAATGTTGTATGGTTGCCAGGCGTGGGCTATGGATATAGTTATGCGCAGGATGATGGATGTGCTGGAAATGAGATGTTTGAGGACAATGTGTGGTGTGAGGTGTTTTGATCGAGTAAGTAACGTAAGGGTAAGAGAGATGTGTGGAAATAAAACGAGTGTGGTTGAGAGAGCAGAAGAGGGTGTTTTGCAATGGTTTGAGCACATGGAGAGAATGAGTGAGGAAAGATTGACCAAGAGGATATATGTGTCGGAGGTGGAGGGAACGAGAAGTGGGAGACCAAATTGGAGGTGGAAAGATGGAGTGAAAAAGATTTTGTGTGATCGGGGCCTGAACATGCAGGAGGGTCAAAGGAGGGCAAGGAATAGAGTGAATTGGAACGATGTGGTATATCGGGGTTGACGTGCTGTCAGTTGATTGAATCAGGGTATGTGAAGCGTCTGGGGTAAACCATGGAAAGCTGTGTAGGTATATATATTTGCGTATGTGGACGTATGTATATACATGTGTTTGGGGGTGGGTTGGGCCATTTCTTTCGTCTGTTTCCTTGCGCTACCTCGCAAACGCGGGAGACAGCGACAAAGCAAAATATATATATATATATATATATATTTTTTTTTTTTTTTTTTTTTTTATACTTTGTCGCTGTCTCCCGCGTTTGCGAGGTAGCGCAAGGAAACAGACGAAAGAAATGGCCCAACCCCCCCCATACACATGTACATACACACGTCCACACACGCAATATACATACCTACACAGCTTTCCATGGTTTACCCCAGACGCTTCACATGCCTTGATTCAATCCACTGACAGCACGTCAACCCCTGTATAACACATCGCTCCAATTCACTCTATTCCTTGCCCTCCTTTCACCCTCCTGCATGTTCAGGCCCCGATCACACAAAATCCTTTTCACTCCATCTTTCCACCTCCAATTTGGTCTCCCTCTTCTCCTCGTTCCCTCCACCTCCGACACATATATCCTCTTGGTCAATCTTTCCTCACTCATTCTCTCCATGTGCCCAAACCACTTCAAAACACCCTCTTCTGCTCTCTCAACCACGCTCTTTTTATTTCCACACATCCCTCTTACCCTTACGTTACTTACTCGATCAAACCACCTCACACCACACATTGTCCTCAAACATCTCATTTCCAGCACATCCATCCTCCTGCGCACAACTCTATCCATAGCCCACGCCTCGCAACCATACAACATTGTTGGAACCACTATTCCTTCAAACATACCCATTTTTGCTTTCTGGGATAATGTTCTCGACTTCCACACATTTTTCAAGGCTCCCAAAATTTTCGCCCCCTCCCCCACCCTATGATCCACTTCCGCTTCCATGGTTCCATCCGCTGACAGATCCACTCCCAGATATCTAAAACACTTCACTTCCTCCAGCCTCTCACCATTCAAACTCACCTCCCAATTGACTTGACCCTCAACCCTACTGTACCTAATAACCTTGCTCTTATTGACATTTACTCTTAACTTTCTTCTTCCACACACTTTACCAAACTCCGTCACCAGCTTCTGCAGTTTCTCACATGAATCCGCCACCAGCGCTGTATCATCAGCGAACAACAACTGACTCACTTCCCAAGCTCTCTCATCCCCAACAGACTTCATACTTGCCCCTCTTTCCAAAACTCTTGCATTTACCTCCCTAACAACCCCATCCATAAACAAATTAAACAACCATGGAGACATCACACACCCCTGCCGCAAACCTACATTCACTGAGAACCAATCACTTTCCTCTCTTCCTACACGTACACATGCCTTACATCCTCGATAAAAACTTTTCACTGCTTCTAACAACTTGCCTCCCACACCATATATTCTTAATACCTTCCACAGAGCATCTCTATCAACTCTATCATATGCCTTCTCCAGATCCATAAATGCTACATACAAATCCATTTGCTTTTCTAAGTATTTCTCACATACATTCTTCAAAGCAAACACCTGATCCACACATCCTCTACCACTTCTGAAACCACACTGCTCTTCCCCAATCTGATGCTCTGTACATGCCTTCACCCTCTCAATCAATACCCTCCCATATAATTTACCAGGAATACTCAACAAACTTATACCTCTGTAATTTGAGCACTCACTCTTATCCCCTTTGCCTTTGTACAATGGCACTATGCAAGCATTCCGCCAATCCTCAGGCACCTCACCATGAGTCATACATACATTAAATAACCTTACCAACCAGTCAACAATACAGTCACCCCCTTTTTTAATAAATTCCACTGCAATACCATCCAAACCTGCTGCCTTGCCGGCTTTCATCTTCCGCAAAGCTTTTACTGCCTCTTCTCTGTTTACCAAATCATTTTCCCTAACCCTCTCACTTTGCACACCACCTCGACCCAAACACCCTATATCTGCCACTCTGTCATCAGACACATTCAACAAACCTTCAAAATACTCATTCCATCTCCTTCTCACATCACCACTACTTGTTATCACCTCCCCATTTACGCCCTTTACTGAAGTTCCCATTTGCTCCCTTGTCTTACGCACCCTATTTACCTCCTTCCAGAACATCTTTTTATTCTCCCTAAAATTTACTGATAGTCTCTCACCCCAACTCTCATTTGCCCTCTTTTTCACCTCTTGCACCTTTCTCTTGACCTCCTGTCTCTTTCTTTTATACTTCTCCCACTCAATTGCATTTTTTCCCTGCAAAAATCGTCCAAATGCCTCTCTCTTCTCTTTCACTAATACTCTTACTTCTTCATCCCACCACTCACTACCCTTTCTAAACAGCCCACCTCCCACTCTTCTCATGCCACAAGCATCTTTTGCGCAATCCATCACTGATTCCCTAAATACATCCCATTCCTCCCCCACTCCCCTTACTTCCATTGTTCTCACCTTTTTCCATTCTGTACACAGTCTCTCCTGATACTTCTTCACACAGGTCTCCTTCCCAAGCTCACTTACTCTCACCACCTTCTTCACCCCAACATTCACTCTTCTTTTCTGAAAACCCATACTAATCTTCACCTTAGCCTCCACAAGATAATGATCAGACATCCCTCCAGTTGCACCTCTCAGCACATTGACATCCAAAAGTCTCTCTTTCGCACGCCTGTCCATTAACACGTAATCCAATAACGCTCTCTGGCCATCTCTCCTACTTACATAAGTATACTTATGTATATCTCGCTTTTTAAACCAGGTATTCCCAATCATCAGTCCTTTTTCAGCACATAAATCTACAAGCTCTTCACCATTTCCATTTACAACACTGAACACCCCATGCATACCAATTATTCCCTCAACTGCCACATTACTCACCTTTGCATTCAAATCACCCATCACTATAACCCGGTCTCGTGCATCAAAACCGCTAACACACTCATTTAGCTGCTCCCAAAACACTTGCCTCTCATGATCTTTCTTCTCATGCCCAGGTGCATATGCACCAATAATCACCCACCTCTCTCCATCAACTTTCAATTTTACCCATATTAATCGAGAATTTACTTTCTTACATTCTATGACATACTCCCACAACTCCTGTTTCAGGAGTATTGCTACTCCTTCCCTTGCTCTTGTCCTCTCACTAACCCCTGACTTCACTCCCCAGACATTTCCAAACCACTCTTCCCCTTTACCCTTGAGCTTCGTTTCACTCAGAGCCAAAACATCCAGGTTCCTTTCCTCAAACATACTACCTATCTCTCCTTTTTTCACATCTTGGTTACATCCACACACATTTAGGCACCCCACTCTGAGCCTTCGAGGAGGATGAGCACTCCCCGCGTGACTCCTTCTTCTGTTTCCCATTTTAGAAAGTTAATACAAGGAGGGGAGGATTTCCGGCCCCCCGCTCCCGTCCCCTCTAGTCGCTTTCTACGACACGCGAGGAATATATATATATATATATTTCTTTTTTTTCATAGTATTCGCCATTTCCTGCGTTAGCGAGGTAGCGTTAAGAACAGAGGACTGGACGTTTGAGGGAATATCCTAACCTGGCCCCCTTCTCTGTTCCTTTTTTTGGAAAATTAAAAAAAAGCCGAGAGGGGAGGATTTCCAGCACCCCGCTACCTTCCCATTTAGTCGTATTGTACGACACGCAGGGAATATGTAGGAAGTATTCTTTCTCCCCTATCCCCAGGGATATATATATATATATATATATATATATATATATATATATATATATATATATATATATATATATATATATATATATATATATATATATATATATATATATATATATATATATATATATATTATATCATATTAATATTATTACTATTTTGCTTTGTCGCTGTCTCACGCGTTAGCGAAGTAGCGCAAGGAAACAGACGAAAGAATGGCCCAACCTGACCACATACACGTGTATATACATACACGTCCACACACGCAAATATACATACCTATACATCTCAATGTACACATATATATACACACACAGACATATACATATATACACATGTACATAATTCATACTGTCTGCCTTTATTTGTTCCTATCGCCACCGCGCCACACACGGAATAACAACCCCCTCCCCCCTCATGTGTGCGAGGTAGCGCTAGGAAAAGACACCAAAGGTCCCATTCGTTCTCACTCAGTCTCTAGCTCTCATGTAATAATGCGCCGAAACCACATCTCCCTTTCCACATCCAGGCCCCACACAACTTTCGATGGTTTATCCCAGACGCTTCACATGCCCTGGTTCAATCCATCGACGAGGTACACCACATCGTTCCAATTCACTCTATTCTTTGCACGCCTTTCACCCTCCTGCATGTTTAGGCCCGGATCACTCAAAATCTATTTCATCCATCTTTCCACCTACAATTTGGTCTCCCACTTATCCTCGTTCCCTCCACCTCTGACACATATATCCTCTTGGTCAATCTTTCCTCACTCATTCTCTCCATGTGACCAAAACATTTTAGAACACCCTCTTCTGCTGTTTCAACCACACTCTTATTATTTCCATACATCTCTCTTACCCTTACATTACTTACTCGATCAAACCACCTCACACCACATATTGTCCTCAAACATCTCATTTCCAGCACATCCACCATCCTGCGCACAACTCTATCCATAGCCCACGCCTCGCAACCATACAGCGTTGTTGGAACCACTATTCCCTCAAACATACCCATTTTTGCTTTCCGAGATAATGTTCTCGACTTCCACACATTCTTTAAGGCTCCCAGGATTTTCGCCCCCTCCCCCACCCTATGATTCACTTCCGCTTCCATGGTTCCATCCGCTGCCAGATCCACTCCCAGATATCTAAAACACTTTACTTCCTCCAGTTTTTCTCCATTCAAACTTACCTCCCAATTGACTTGACCCTCAACCCTATTGTACCTAAGAACCTTGCTCTTATTCACATTTACTCTTAACTTTCTTCTTTTACACACTTTACCAAACTCAGTCACCAGCTTCTGCGGTTTCTTAAATGAATCAGCCACCAGCGCTGTATCATCAGCGAACAACAACTGACTCACTTCCCAAGCTCTCTCATCCACAACAGACTTCATACTTGCCCCTCTTTCCAACACTCTTGCATTCACCTCCCTAACAACCTCATCCATACAAAATTAAACAATCATGGACCCATCACACACCCCTGCCGCAAACCTACATTCACTGAGAACCAATAACTTTCCTCTCTTCCTACACGTACACATGCCTTACATCCTCGATAAAAACTTTTCACTGCTTCTAACAACTTGCCTCACACACCATATATTCTTAAAACCTTCCAAAAAGCATCTCTATCAACTCTATCATATGTCTTCTCCAGATCCAAAAAGGCTCCATACAAATCCATTTCTTTTTCTAAGTATTTCTCACATGCATTCTTCAAAGCAAACACCTGATCCACACATCCTCTACCACTTCTGAAACCACACTGCTCTTCCCCAATCTGATGCTCTGTACATGCCTTCACCCTCTCAATCAATACCCTCCCATATAATGTACCAGGGATACTCAACAAACTTATACCTCTGTAATTTGAGCACTCACTCTTATCCCCTTTGCCTTTGTACAATGGCACTATGCAAGCATTCCGCCAATCCTCAGGCACCTCACCATGAATCATACATACATTAAATAACCTTACCAACCAGTCAACAATACAGTCACCCCCTTTTTTAATAAATTCCACTGCAATACCATCCAAACCTGCTTCTTTGCCGGCTTTCATCTTCCGTAAAGCTTTTACTACCTCTTCTCTGTTTACCAAATCATTTTCCTTAACCCTCTCACTTTGCACAACACCTCGACCAAAACACCCTATATCTGCCACTCTATCATCAAACACATTCAACAAACCATCAAAATACTCACTCCATCTCCTTCTCACATCACATCTACTTGTTATTACCTCCCCATTAGCCCCCTTCACTGAAGTTACCATTTGCTCCCTTGTCTTACGCACTTTATTTACCTCCTTCCAAAACATCTTTTTATTCTCCCTGAAATTTAATGATATTCTCTCACCGCAACTTTTATTTGTCCTCTTTTTCACCCCTTACACCTTTCTCTTGACCTCCTGACTCTTTCTTTTATGCATCTCCCACTCATTTGCATTTTTTCCCTGCAAAAATCATCCAAATGCCGCTCTCTTCTCTTTCACTAATAATCTTACTTCTTCATCCCACCACTCACTACCTTTTCTAATCAACCCACCTCCCACGCTTCTCATGCCACAAGCATCTTTTGCGCAAACCATCACTGCTTCCCAAAATACATCCCATTCCTCCCCCACTCTCCTTACCTCCTTTGTTCTCACCTTTTCCATTCTGTACTCAGTCTCTCCTGGTACTTCCTCACACAGGTCTCCTTCCCAAGCTCACTTACTCTCACCACTCTCTTCACCCCAACATTCTTTCTTCTTTTCTGAAAACTCCCACAAATCTTCACCTTCGCCTCCACAAGATAATGACCAGACATCCCTCCAGCTGCACCTCTCAGAACATTAACATCCAAAAGTCTCTCTTTCGTGCGTCTATCAATTAACATGTAATCCAATAACGCTCTCTGGCCATCGCTCCTACTTACATACGTATACTTATGTATATCTCGCTTTTTAAACCAGGTTTTTCCAATCACTAGTCCTTTTTCAGTACATAAATCTACAAGGTCTTCACCATTTCCATTTACAACACTGAGCACTCAATGAATACCAATTATTCCCTCAACTGCCACATTACTTACCTTTGCATTTAAATCACCCATCACTATAACCCGGTCTTGTGCATCAAAACCACTAACACACTCATTCAGCTTCTCCCAAAAAACTTGACTCTCATGATCTTTCTTCTCATGCCCAGGTGCATATGCACCAATAATCACCCATCTCTCTCTATCAACATTCAGTTTTACCCATATCAATCTAGAATTTACTTTCTTACACTCTATCACATACTCCCACAACTCCTGATTCAGGAGTAGTGCTACTCCTTCCCTTGCTCTTGTGCTCACACTAACCACCGACTTTACTCCCAAGACATTCCCAAACCACTCTTCCCCTTTACCCTTGAGGTTCGTTTTACTCAGAGCCAAAACATCCAGGTTCCTTTCCTCAAACATACTACCTATCTCTCCTTTTTTCTCATCTTGGTTACATCCACACACATTTAGACACCCCAATCTGAGATTTCGAGGAGGATGAGCACTCCTCGCGTGACTCCTTCTGTTTCCTCTTTTAGAAAGTTAAAATACAAGGAGGAGAGGGTTTCTGGCCCACCGCTCCCGTCCCCTTTAGTCGCCTTCTACGACACGTGAGGAATGCGTGGGAAGTATTCTTTCTCCCCTATCCCCAGGATAATATATATATATATATATATATATATATATATATATATATATATATATATATATATATATATATATATATATATATATATATTTTTTTTTTTTCTTTTCTCGCTGTCTCCCGCGTTTGCGAGGTAGCGCAAGGAAACAGACGAAAGAAATGGCCCAACCCACCCCCATACATATGTATATACATACCTCCACAAACGCAAATGTACATACCTACACAGCTTTCGATGGTTTACCCCAGACGTTTCACATGCCCTGATTCAATCCACTGACAGCACGTCAACCCCGGTGTACCACATCGATCCAATTCACTCTATTCCTTGCCCTCCTTTCACCCTCCTGCATGTTCAGGCTCCGATCACACAAAATCTTTTTCACTCCATTTTTCCACCTCCAATTTGGTATCCCACTTCTCGTTCCCTCCATCTCCGACACATATATCCTCTAGGTCAATCTTTCCTCACTCATTCTCTCCATGTGGCCAAACCATTTGAAAACATCCTCTTCTGCTCTCTCAACCACGCTCTTTTTATTTCCACACATCTCTCTTACCCTTACGTTACTTACTCGATCAAACCACCTCACACCACACATTGTCCTCAAACATCTCATTTCCAGCACATCCATCCTCCTGCGCACAACTCTATCCATAGCCCACGCCTCGCAACCATACAACATTGTTGGAACCACTATTCCTTCAAACATACACATTTTTGCTTTCCGAGATAATGTTCTCGACTTCCACACATTCTTCAAGGCTCCTAGGATTTTCGCCCCCTCCCCCACCCTATGATCCACTTCCGCTTCCATGGTTCCATCCGCTACCAGATCCACTCCCAGATATCTAAAACACTTTACTTCCTCCAGTTTCTCTCCATTCAAACTTACCTCCCAATTGACTTGACTCTCAACCCTACTGTACCTAATAACCTTGCTCTTATTCACATTTACTCTTAACTTTCTTCTTTCACACACTTTGCCAAACTCAGTCACCAGCTTCTGCAGTTTCTCACATGAATCAGCCACCAGCGCTGTATCATCAGCGAACAACAACTGACTCACTTCCCAAGCTCTCTCATTCCCAACAGACTTTATACTTGCCCCTCTTTCCAAAACTCTTGCATTCACCTCCCTAACAACCCCATCCATAAACAAATCAAACAACCATGGAGACATCACACACCCCTGCCGAAAACCTATATTCACTGAGAACCAGTCACTTTCCTCTCTTCCTAAACATACACATGCCTTGCATCCTCGATAAAAACTTTTCACTGCTTCTAACAACTTGCCTCCCACACCATATATTCTTAATACCTTCCACAGAGCATCTCTATCAACTCTATCATATGCCTTCTCCAGATCCATAAATGCCACATACAAATGCATTTGTTTTTCAAAGTATTTCTCAAATACATTCTTCAAAGCAAACACCTGATCCACACATCCTCTACCACTTCTGAAACCACATTGCTCTTCCCCAATCTGATGCTCTGTACATGCCTTCACCCTCTCAATCAATACCCTCCCATATAATTTACCAGGAATACTCAACAAACTTATACCTCTGTAATTTGAGCACTCACTCTTATCCAATTTGCCTTTGTACAATGGCACTATGCACGCATTCCGCCAATCCTCAGGCACCTCACCATGAGTCATACATACATTAAATAACCTTACCAACCAGTCAATAATACAGTCAACCCCCTTTTTATTAAATTCCACTGCAATACCATCCAAACCTGCTGCCTTGCCGGCTTTCATCTTCCGCAAAGCTTTTACTACCTCTTCTCTGTTTACCAAATCATTTTCCCTAATCCTCTCACTTTGCACACCACCTCGACCAAAACACCCTATATCTGCCACTCTATCATCAAACACATTCAACAAACCTTCAAAATACTTACTCCATCTCCTTCTCACATCACCATTACTTGTTATCACCTCCCCATTTGCGCATTTCACTGAAGTTCCCATTTGCTCCCTTGTCTTACGCACTTTATTTACCTCCTTCCAGAACATCTTTTTATTGTCCCTAAAATTTAATGACACTCTCTCACCCCAACTCTCATTTGCCCTCTTTTTCACCTCTTGCACCTTTCTCTTGACCTCCAGTCTCTTTCTTTTATACATCTCCCACTCAATTCCATTTTTCCCTGCAAAAATCGTCCAAATGACTCTCTCTTCTCTTTCACTAATAATCTTACTTCTTCATCCCACCACTCTCTCTCTCTCTCTCTCTCTCTCTCTCTCTCTCTCTCTCTCTCTCTCTCTCTCTCTCTCTCTCTCTCTCTCTCTATATATATATATATATATATATATATATACATATATATATATATATATATATATATGTATACATATATATATATATATATATATATATATATATATATATATATATATATATATATATATATATATATATATATATATATATATATATATATATATATATATATATATATGTATACATATATATATATATATATATATATATGTATATATATATATATATATATATATATATATATATATATATATATATATATATATATATATATATATATATATATATATATATATATATATATATATATATATATATATATATATATATATATTTTTTTTTTTTTTTTCATACTATTCACCATTTCCCGCATTAGCAAGGTAGCGCCAAGAACAGAGAACTGGGCCTTAGAGGGAATATCCTCACCTGGCCCCCTTCTCTGTTCCTTCTTTTGGAAAATTGAAAAAAAAAAAAAAAAAAAAAAAATGAGAGGTGAGGATTTCCAGCCCCCCGCTGCCTTCCCTTTTAGTCGCCTTCTTTCTCCCCTATCCCCAGGGATAATATATATATATATATATATATATATATATATATATATATATATATATATATATATATATATATTTTTTTTTTTTTCTTTTTTTTTCTTTGTCGCTGTCTCCCGCTTTTGCGAGGTAGCGCAAGGAAACAGACTAAAGAAATGGCCCAACCTACCCCCATACATATGTATATACATACGTCCAAAAACGCAAATATACATACCTACACAGCTTTCCATGGTTTACCTCAGACGCTTCACATGCCCTTGATTCAATCCACTGACAGCGCGTCAACCCCGGTATACCACATCGATCCAATTCACTCTATTCCTCTCCCTCCTTTCACCCTCCTGCATGTTCAGGCCCCGATCACACAAAATCTTTTTCACTCCATCTTTCCACTTCCAATTTGGTCTCCCACTTCTCTTCGTTTCCTCCACCTCCGACACATATATCCTCTTGGTCAATCTTTCCTCACTCATCCTCTCCATGTGCCCAAACCATTTCAAAACACCCTCTTCTGCTCTCTCAACCACGCTTTTTTTATTTCCACACATCTCTCTTACCCTTACGTTACTTACTCGATCAAACCACCTCACACCACACATTGTCCTCAAACATCTCATTTCCAGCACATCCATTCTCCTGCGCACAACTCTATCCATAGCCCACCCCTCGCAACCATACAACATTGTTGGAACCACTATTCCTTCAAACATACCCATTTTTGCTTTCCGAGATAATGTTCTCCACTTCCACACATTCTTCAAGGCTCCCAGGATTTTAGCCCCCTCCCCCACCCTATTATCCACTTCCGCTTCCATGGTTCCATCCGCTGCCAGATCCATTCCCAGATATCTAAAACTCTTCACTTCCTCCAGTTTTTCTCCATTCAAACTTACCTCCCAATTGACTTGACCCTCAACCCTACTGTACCTAATAACCTTGCTCTTATTCACATTTACTCTTAACTTTCTTCTTTCACACACTTTACCAAACTCAGTCACCAGCTTCTGCAGTTTCTCACATGAATCAGCCACCAGCGCTGTATCATCAGCGAACAACAACTGACTCACTTCCAAGCTCTCTCATCCCCAACAAACTTCATACTTGCCCCTCTTTCCAAAACTCTTGCATTCATCTCCCTAACAACCCCATCCATAAACAAATTAAACAACCATAGAGACATCACACACCCCTGCCGCAAACCTACATTCACTGAGAACCAATCACTTTCCTCTCTTCCTACACGTGCACATGCCTTACATCCTCGATAAAAACTTTTCACTGCTTCTAACAACTTGCCTCTCACACCATATATTCTTAATACCTTCCACAGAGCATCTCTATCAACTCTATCATATGCCTTCTCCAGATCCATAAATGCTACATAGAAATTCATTTGATTTTCAAAGTATTTCTCACATACATTCTTCAAAGCAAACACCTGATCCACACATCCTCTACCACTTCTGAAACCACACTGCTCTTCCCCAATCTGATGCTCTATACATGCCTTCACCCTCTCAATCAATACTCTCCCATATAATTTAACAGGAATACTCAACAGACTTATACCTCTGTAATTTGAGCACTCACTCTTATCCCCTTTGCCTTTGTACAATGGCACTATGCACGCATTCCCCCAATCCTCAGGGACCTGACCATGAGTCATACATACATTAAATAACCTTACCAACTAGTCAATAATACAGTCACCCCCTTTTTTAATAAATTCAACTGCAATACCATCCAAACCTGCTGCCTTGCCGGCTTTCATCTTCTGCAAAGCTTTTACTACCTCTTCTCTGTTTACCAAATTATTTTCCCTAACCCTCTCACTTTGCACACCACCTCGACCAAAACACCCTATATCTGCCACTCTATCATCAAACACATTCAACAAACCATCAAAATACTCACTCCATCTCCTTCTCACTTCACCACTACTTGTTATCACCTCCCCATTTGCGCCCTTCACTGAAGTTCCCATTTGCTCCCTTGTCTTACGCACTTTATTTGCCTCCTTCCAGAATATATATATATATATATATATATATATATATATATATATATATATATATATATATATATATATATATATATATATATATATATATATATATATATATATATATATATATAGTCAACCCCATTACACATTTTCTCGAGTGCCATAAATGCAACATACACTTCCCTCTTTTTCAAGCATTTTTCACATGAATCTACCGAGTAAAACCATGATACAAACACTTTCCACCTGTCGTGAAGCTACCACACTGGTCCTCACTAACCTGATGCCCTTTGTTCAATACTATCCTCTCAATCATAACTCTCCCATACACCTAACCAAGTACTATCGCTTAAAAGAAAAGTATCTGAAAAATAATGTTCACGACAATAAGACACATCAGACGCAAGTCTTTGGGACCAAGCATGGAGGTGGTAGCCCTACATGCTACAATGGTTGCCATGTAGTATATACGATACATCCTGCCGCTTGTCATTAATATATTCCATATGTATATTCATATGGTTATATGAACTGGGACCATCAGTGTAAACATATCATCCATATCAGACACATACAGTAAACAATATGTGCATGTTAACGCATAAATGTTTCTTTGCGCAACATAACAGCGAGTAAATAGATATGCTGACTGTACCCTTAAGCAGCATTTGGAACTCCTACATTTATCAGCTATCAAAACGTTAATGTAATGACAGGTACGGTAGAGAGTAATGGCATTTCACATTTATTACATAACCACCTCCCGTCTAGAACACTGCCACCAACTCTGATGTCAGCAGTTTTCCCCCTGAGCTACGAAGGTATTGCCATGTCTGCAAGGCGTTACTGCTGACCGTAGCGCGGCTACGATGACAGCTGTGTGGGAAGTCTTTATTCATGACGGCCCAGATATGTTCGATATGGTTCAAGTCAGGGGATTTAGATGGGTGTGGCAACACTATCATTCGCAGGTGTTGCTCAAACCACGCCTTAACAGCTCGACAAGTGTGGATGGGGCTGTTGTTATGGAGGAAGTAAAATGGTCCTGGCCCACAGGGTAGAGCATTGCCCCCACAGAGGTTAACATACTCTCTTCCAACACTCCAACATACTTCCACTCATGGAACGACCAGGACCCACATCTACCAGCTCCCCAACAACCCTGAAATTGCACGTCCACTCCTCCCAGTACCCACAACATGATGGACGTCGAATCAGGAATTGATAACTTATAAAGCGCTCAGCAACGGTATTCGATCTAAGGACAAACGCCGAATAACGTATGACGCAGCAAACTATATTATACTTCGATGAATCAAAATCTGATGACTAAAGATGGATGTTGAAGGAATATCAAAACAGTATAAGGCAGCAAAAAGAAAAGACGTATATACATAATCCAGTTAGATTACGATAACGCAGGAGGTAAAACTACCATAGTAATTCGTATTGTGACTGATAAACATGATACTGTGCTGATAACGTAATATATTACACTATGGTGGTAGTATAGGCCTATCACCTCGAATACGCACGTTGCATCATTTTTCAAAGTTATAATATAATTTGGTTAGAGACAGAGTATATGTTTGACAGATACCTACTGCTTGGTCGTCGCCAAACCTAACCTGCTGCTGCAGGGGCATCGGTAGAGAACGTTTTCTCACCATAGATAACAACCTGCTGCCACAAACAAACCGGTTTGTCAGCATACTCCAGCAGGTATGCCATCCTCTGATCCATACTTATGTGGGTGAGCCTGGGTTTCAGGGCAGGTCTCCGCCCGTGCACCTCACATGCTGTGGTGTCTGCTGCGGACAGTTTGATGGCTGCATCGTACACCAAGTGGAAGCTTTACTGAGAAACGGTCGGTCGAGGATTGTAGCTCCAATAGCCTGCACCAGGGATTCATAGAGGGCCAAATTACCATGAATACTTATAAAAAGTATATATATGCGAAACGGAGAGTACATACGGTATATACATAATATATATATATATATATATATATATATATATATATATAAATATATATATATATATATATATATATATATATATATATATATATATATATATATATATATATATATATATTATCCCTGGGGATAGGGGATTAAGAATACTTCCCACGTATTCCCTGCTGTCGTAGAAGGCGACTAAAAGGGGAGGGAGTGGGGGGCTGGAAATCCTCCCCTCTCGTTTTTTTTTAAATTTTCCAAAAGAAGGAACAGAGGGGCCAGGTGAGGATATTCCAAAAAATGCCCAGTCCTCTGTTCTTAAACGCTACAACTCGCTAACGCGGGAAATGGCGAATAGTTTAAAAGAAAAAAAAAAATATATATATATATATATATATATATATATATAATTAATATATATAAATATATATAATTGTTACGAACACTGTGTGTGTGCCCACAAGTTCGAATATATATATAATATATATATATATATATATATAATGATTGGGAATACCTGGTTTAAAAAGCGAGATATACATAAGTATACTTATGTAAGTAGGAGAGATGGCCAGAGAGCGTTATTGGATTACGTGTTAATTGACAGGCGTGCGAAAGAGAGACTTTTGGATGTTAATGTGCTGAGAGGTGCAACTGGAGGGATGTCTGATCATTATCTTGTGGAGGCTAAGGTGAAGATTAGTATGGGTTTTCAGAAAAGAGGAGTGAATGTTGGGGTGAAGAAGGTGGTGAGAGTAAGTGAGCTTGGGAAGGAGACCTGTGTGGGGAAGTACCAGGAGAGACTGTGTACAGAATGGAAAAAGGTGAGAACAATGGAAGTAAGGGGAGTGGGGGAGGAATGGGATGTATTTAGGGAATCAGTGATGGATTGCGCAAAAGATGCTTGTGGCATGAGAAGAGTGGGAGGTGGGCTGTTTAGAAAGGGTAGTGAGTGGTGGGATGAAGAAGTAAGAGTATTAGTGAAAGAGAAGAGAGAGGCATTTGGACGATTTTTGCAGGGAAAAAATGCAATTGAGTGGGAGAAGTATAAAAGAAAGAGACAGGAGGTCAAGAGAAAGGTGCAAGAGGTGAAAAAAAGGGCAAATGAGAGTTGGGGTGAGAGAGTATCATTAAATTTTAGGGAGAATAAAAAGATGTTCTGGAAGGAGGTAAATAAAGTGCGTAAGACAAGGGAGCAAATGGGAACTTCAGTGAAGGGCGTAAATGGGGTGGTGATAACAAGTAGTGGTGATGTGAGAAGGAGATGGAATGAGTATTTTGAAGGTTTGTTGAATGTGTCTGATGACAGAGTGGCAGATATAGGGTGTTTTGGTCGAGGTGGTGTGCAAAGTGAGAGGGTTAGGGAAAATGATTTGGTAAACAGAGAAGAGGTAGTAAAAGCTTTGCGGAAGATGAAAGCCGGCAAGGCAGCAGGATTGGATGGTATTGCAGTGGAATTTATTAAAAAAGGGGGTGACTGTATTGTTGATTGGTTGGTAAGGTTATTTAATGTATGTATGACTCATGGTGAGGTGCCTGAGGATTGGCGGAATGCGTGCATAGTGCCATTGTACAAAGGCAAAGGGGATAAGAGTGAGTGCTCAAATTACAGAGGTATAAGTTTGTTGAGTATTCCTGGTAAATTATATGGGAGGGTATTGATTGAGAGGGTGAAGGCATGTACAGAGCATCAGATTGGGGAAGAGCAGTGCGGTTTCAGAAGTGGTAGAGGATGTGTGGATCAGGTGTTTGCTTTGAAGAATGTATGTGAGAAATACTTAGAAAAGCAAATGGATTTGTATGTAGCATTTATGGATCTGGAGAAGGCATATGATAGAGTTGATAGAGATGCTCTGTGGAAGGTATTAAGAATATATGGTGTGGGAGGCAAGTTGTTAGAAGCAGTGAAAAGTTTTTATCGAGGATGTAAGGCATGTGTACGTGTAGGAAGAGAGGAAAGTGATTGGTTCTCAGTGAATGTAGGTTTGCGGCAGGGGTGTGTGATGTCTCCATGGTTGTTTAATTTGTTTATGGATGGGGTTGTTAGGGAGGTAAATGCAAGAGTCCTGGAAAGAGGGGCAAGTATGAAGTCTGTTGGGGATGAGAGAGCTTGGGAAGTGAGTCAGTTGTTGTTCGCTGATGATACAGCGCTGGTGGCTGATTCATGTGAGAAACTGCAGAAGCTGGTGACTGAGTTTGGTAAAGTGTGTGGAAGAAGAAAGTTAAGAGTAAATGTGAATAAGAGCAAGGTTATTAGGTACAGTAGGGTTGAGGGTCAAGTCAATTGGGAGGTGAGTTTGAATGGAGAAAAACTGGAGGAAGTGAAGTGTTTTAGATATCTGGGAGTGGATCTGTCAGCGGATGGAACCATGGAAGCGGAAGTGGATCATAGGGTGGGGGAGGGGGCGAAAATTTTGGGAGCCTTGAAAAATGTGTGGAAGTCGAGAACATTATCTCGGAAAGCAAAAATGGGTATGTTTGAAGGAATAGTGTTTCCAACAATGCTGTATGGTTGCGAGGCGTGGGCTATGGATAGAGTTGTGCGCAGGAGGATGGATGTGCTGGAAATGAGATGTTTGAGGACAATGTGTGGTGTGAGGTGGTTTGATCGAGTAAGTAACGTAAGGGTAAGAGAGATGTGTGGAAATAAAAAGAGCGTGGTTGAGAGAGCAGAAGAGGGTGTTTTGAAATGGTTTGGGCACATGGAGAGAATGAGTGAGGAAAGATTGACCAATAGGATATATGTGTCGGAGATGGAGGGAACGAGGAGAAGAGGGAGACCAAATTGGAGGTGGAAAGATGGAGTGAAAAAGATTTTGTGTGATCGGGGCCTGAACATGCAGGAGGGTGAAAGGAGGGCAAGGAATAGAGTGAATTGGAGCGATGTGGTATACAGGGGTTGACGTGCTGTCAGTGGATTGAATCAGGGCATGTGAAGCGTCTGGGGTAAACCATGGAAAGCTGTGTAGGTATGTATATTTGCGTGTGTGGATGTGTGTATGTACATGTGTATGGGGGGGGGGGCCATTTCTTTCGTCTGTTTCCTTGCGCTACCTCGCAAACGCGGGAGACAGCGACAAAGTATAAAAAAAAAAAAAAAAAAAATATATATATATATATTATCCCTGGGGATAGGGGATTAAGAATACTTCCCACGTATTCCCTGCGTGTCGTAGAAGGCGACTAAAAGGGGAGGGAGCGGGGGGCTGGAAATCCTCCCCTCTCGTTTTTTTTTAAATTTTCCAAAAGAAGGAACAGAGGGGGCCAGGTGAGGATATTCCAAAAAATGCCCAGTCCTCTGTTCTTAACGCTACCTCGCTAACGCGGGAAATGGCGAATAGTTTAAAAAAAAATATATATATATATATATATATATATATATATATATATATATATATATATATATATATATATATATATATATATATATATATATATATATATATTGTTACGAACACGTGTGTGTGTGCCCACAAGTTCGAATATACATATATATATATATATATATATATATATATATATATATATATATATATATATATATATATATATATATATATATATATATATATATATCTATATCTATATATATATATATATATATATATATATATATATATATATATATATATATATATATATATATATATATATATATTTACGCGCCACACTCCTAGCTGACAGAACCGAACGCCTGATGGACTGGAGAAGTACATCGGTAACCCGATTTCTCAACCGAAGAGAAACAAGATGACTACAAGATATGGTGTAGATATCTGAACATCGCTTTTCTTTATGAAGACGTTGGCAAGCAAGCAAGCAAGCAAGCAAGACTTCCCCGTGATTAGATTGGTCTAAATGATTAGCCATTCCTATCCCAGTCACAGGTTGAAACGACAATAATTACATTTCTACATCAAGAACAGTTGGAGGTATCATACCTTAAAGGGATGAAATCAGAAAATGAATCAGTTTCGTGACATCGGTTCATAGTGTCGGATGTACTCCCAACGTTTGCCGAGGTTGTGTGTCTCTTCTGCAAGACGAAGAAGCTTTCTGAGAGTTGTCAGCCTTCCAGTCCCCTTCCGGAGCGTACGTCGTCTCTCTCAAACGACGAAATCATGCCGTTTCTGGTGGTTTTTTTGGGAGGGGCGCCTTCATCCTCACTGCCGACAGTCTCCTTCAGCCATTTTAAGACATGAGGGAGATGACGTGGGCCATGAAGGTGAGACGCAGGAGAGATGGAGGACGGGTTCGGCAAATGAGGAAGAAGACCGATTTCGACGATGAAGGCCGGCACTGTGGCTGAGAGATTGACTTGAGGAGGCAGAAGTGATATTGTGACAGTGATTGTGTCAGCGTCGCGTCGCCTCGCCGCAGTGTATCGAGACAGACTTCCCCAGAACTTTTAAAGGGGAAGTAAATGTTTATAGTTGTGTTAATGGAGTGATAGTTTTCATGCATGGTGTTTTTGACAAGAAAATAGTGAAGTTGGAGAAAAATGTAGCTTAGACATTGAAGCTTATTGACACAGTGGTGAAATTGATGAGAACTGCTATTGACGTTTGTGTGAATAAATTGTACATTTCCTTTTCCATAGCCAGAGGTTGAACCATTATGTGACATTCATTTTTTTTGTCATTCATTTCAAGCTAAAAGTTTGTTTCTAAATTGTTCTTACATTTTTCATATGTATATATATGTATGTGTGTGTGTGTGTGTGTATGTGCATATGTGTGTGTGTGTGTGTGTGTGTGTATATGTATATATATATGTATATTATCCCTGGGGATAGGGGTGAAAGAATACTTCCCACGTATTCCTCGCGTGTCGTAGAAAGCGACTAGAGGGGACGGGAGCGGGGGGCCGGAAATCCTCCCCTCCTTGTATTAACTTTCTAAAATGGGAAACAGAAGAAGGAGTCACGCGGGGAGTGATCATCCTCCTCGAAGGCTCAGAGTGGGATGCCTAAATGTGTGTGGATGTAACCAAGATGTGAAAAAAGGAGAGATAGGTGGTATGTTTGAGGAAAGGAACCTGGATGTTTTGGCTCTGAGTGAAACGAAGCTCAAGGGTAAAGGGGAAGAGTGGTTTGGAAATGTCTGGGGAGTGAAGTCAGGGGTTAGTGAGAGGACAAGAGCAAGGGAAGGAGTAGCAATACTCCTGAAACAGGAGTTGTGGGAGTATGTGATAGAATGTAAGAAAGTAAATTCTCGATTAATATGGGTAAAATTGAAAGTTGATGGAGAGAGGTGGGTGATTATTGGTGCATATGCACCTGGGCATGAGAAGAAAGATCATGAGAGGCAAGTGTTTTGGGAGCAGCTAAATGAGTGTGTTAGCGGTTTTGATGCACGAGACCGGGTTATAGTGATGGGTGATTTGAATGCAAAGGTGAGTAATGTGGCAGTTGAGGGAATAATTGGTATGCATGGGGTGTTCAGTGTTGTAAATGGAAATGGTGAAGAGCTTGTAGATTTATGTGCTGAAAAAGGACTGATGATTGGGAATACCTGGTTTAAAAAGCGAGATATACATAAGTATACTTATGTAAGTAGGAGAGATGGCCAGAGAGCGTTATTGGATTACGTGTTAATTGACAGGCGTGCGAAAGAGAGACTTTTGGATGTTAATGTGCTGAGAGGTGCAACTGGAGGGATGTCTGATCATTATCTTGTGGAGGCTAAGGTGAAGATTAGTATGGGTTTTCAGAAAAGAGGAGTGAATGTTGGGGTGAAGAAGGTGGTGAGAGTAAGTGAGCTTGGGAAGGAGACCTGTGTGGGGAAGTACCAGGAGAGACTGTGTACAGAATGGAAAAAGGTGAGAACAATGGAAGTAAGGGGAGTCGGGGAGGAATGGGATGTATTTAGGGAATCAGTGATGGATTGCGCAAAAGATGCTTGTGGCATGAGAAGAGTGGGAGGTGGGCTGTTTAGAAAGGGTAGTGAGTGGTGGGATGAAGAAGTAAGAGTATTAGTGAAAGAGAAGAGAGAGGCATTTGGACGATTTTTGCAGGGAAAAAATGCAATTGAGTGGGAGAAGTATAAAAGAAAGAGACAGGAGGTCAAGAGAAAGGTGCAAGAGGTGAAAAAAAGGGCAAATGAGAGTTGGGGTGAGAGACTATCAGTAAATTTTAGGGAGAATAAAAAGATGTTCTGGAAGGAGGTAAATAGGGTGCGTAAGACAAGGGAGCAAATGGGAACTTCAGTGAAGGGCGTAAATGGGGAGGTGATAACAAGTAGCGGTGATGTGAGAAGGAGATGGAATGAGTATTTTGAAGGTTTGTTGAATGTGTCTGATGACAGAGTGGCAGATATAGGGTGTTTTGGTCGAGGTGGTGTGCAAAGTGAGAGGGTTAGGGAAAATGATTTGGTAAACAGAGAAGAGGTAGTAAAAGCTTTGCGGAAGATGAAAGCCGGCAAGGCAGCAGGTTTGGATGGTATTGCAGTGGAATTTATTAAGAAAGGGGGTGACTGTATTGTTGACTGGTTGGTAAGGTTATTTAATGTATGTATGACTCATGGTGAGGTGCCTGAGGATTGGCGGAATGCGTGCATAGTGCCATTGTACAAAGGCAAAGGGGATAAGAGTGAGTGCTCAAATTACAGAGGTATAAGTTTGTTGAGTATTCCTGGTAAATTATATGGGAGGGTATTGATTGAGAGGGTGAAGGCATGTACAGAGCATCAGATTGGGGAAGAGCAGTGCGGTTTCAGAAGTGGTAGAGGATGTGTGGATCAGGTGTTTGCTTTGAAGAATGTATGTGAGAAATACTTAGAAAAGCAAATGGATTTGTATGTAGCATTTATGGATCTGGAGAAGGCATATGATAGAGTTGATAGAGATGCTCTGTGGAAGGTATTAAGAATATATGGTGTGGGAGGCAAGTTGTTAGAAGCAGTGAAAAGTTTTTATCGAGGATGTAGGGCATGTGTACGTGTAGGAAGAGAGGAAAGTGATTGGTTCTCAGTGAATGTAGGTTTGCGGCAGGGGTGTGTGATGTCTCCATGGTTGTTTAATTTGTTTATGGATGGGGTTGTAAGGAGGTAAATGCAAGAGTCCTGGAAAGAGGGGCAAGTATGAAGTCTGTTGGGGATGAGAGAGCTTGGGAAGTGAGTCAGTTGTTGTTCGCTGATGATACAGCGCTGGTGGCTGATTCATGTGAGAAACTGCAGAAGCTGGTGACTGAGTTTGGTAAAGTGTGTGGAAGAAGAAAGTTGAGAGTAAATGTGAATAAGAGCAAGGTTATTAGGTACAGTAGGGGTGAGGGTCAAGTCAATTGGGAGGTGAGTTTGAATGGAGAAAAACTGGAGGAAGTGAAGTGTTTTAGATATCTGGGAGTGGATCTGTCAGCGGATGGAACCATGGAAGCGGAAGTGGATCATAGGGTGGGGGAGGGGGCGAAAATTTTGGGAGCCTTGAAAAATGTGTGGAAGTCGAGAACATTATCTCGGAAAGCAAAAATGGGTATGTTTGAGGGAATAGTGGTTCCAACAATGCTGTATGGTTGCGAGGCGTGGGCTATGGATAGAGATGTGCGCAGGAGGATGGATGTGCTGGAAATGAGATGTTTGAGGACAATGTGTGGTGTGAGGTGGTTTGATCGAGTAAGTAACGTAAGGGTAAGAGAGATGTGTGGAAATAAAAAGAGCGTGGTCGAGAGAGCAGAAGAGGGTGTTTTGAAATGGTTTGGGCACATGGAGAGAATGAGTGAGGAGAGATTGACCAAGAGGATATATGTGTCGGAGGTGGAGGGAACGAGGAGAAGAGGGAGACCAAATTGGAGGTGGAAAGATGGAGTGAAAAAGATTTTGTGTGATCGGGGCCTGAACATGCAGGAGGGTGAAAGGAGGGCAAGAAATAGAGTGAATTGGAGTCATGTGGTATACAGGGGTTGACGTGCTGTCAGTGGATTGAAGCAAGGCATGTGAAGTGTCTGGGGTAAACCATGGAAAGCTGTGTAGGTATGTATATTTGCGTGTGTGGACGTGTGTATGTACATGTGTATGGGGGGGGGGGTTGGGCCATTTCTTTCGTCTGTTTCCTTGCGCTACCTCGCAAACGCGGGAGACAGCGACAAAGTATAAAAAAAAAAAAAAAAAAATATATATTTATATATATATATATATATATATATATATATATATATATATATATATATATATATATATATATATATATATATATATATATCACGTATGTGTGTCCTCGTGTATATTGTTGTTGCTATTTCTTATCAAAGCGAGGAGTGATGCCTTCTGCTGGCTCGGAGTTTCTGCCAACCCAGCATTTGGCTTAGTGATTCTGTTTTGAAGCAGTTGTTGACCAGTCCCCCGGCACCCGAACCCTCATCAGAGGCGCCAAGTCAAGGCGCTGGGTCAGCTGCGGGGTATTTCACCACCGTATGTCATAGATGCTGACGTTCGCAAGAAACCAAAGAGTGTGACTACGCCGAGACTCTGGGACCCTCCAACTAATAAGAATTGCTGATAGGTCCATAGCCAATCAAAATGTAGCGTTGTATAGCATCAAGGGTGAACGCTTGTCTTCTTGTACCCATTACACCCGCTGAAATTTGATTCCGCTCTCTCTAGCCCAGCGAGGTAAGTGGTGTCCCCTACTGTAAGCCTGCCTGTAAGCCCTGCTGTGCTATAAGCCCATTACTACTGTGTCACGTCAGGTTTAGCTAAGTGTTTACTGTGTTACATCAAGTTTAGTTAAGTGTAACGATGATGTTTACTTTGTCACGTCAGGTCTAACTAAGTGTAATGTTATCGAACAAAGTGTCTTAAAGGAAAGAGATCTCCTGGCTTGAAATCTTATCTGGAATGTTTACTCATGTTCAATGTTAACTCATATTCAATGTTAACTCATGTTCAATGTTAACTCATGTTCAAAGTTAAACTCATGTTCAGTGTTAACGTAAATGATTCATGCCTGATTTATGTGCCTATCTTTGTACACTTGAATTCTTTCATTATAAGTAGATTTAATGTAATGCTGGTCTTTAATTCAATCCCATAACTTTATGATTATGTTATCCCGTTGTGAAATAACAAATCTATAACGTCCTTGCAAGACAAGGATCAGTAGTATTTGTAACATATATGTTACTGGCGACCTTGCCTGAATAAGTATTGAGTTCGTAACATATAAATTGGCGACCTCGCCAGGATTTTTCTTGCCTTAACGGAATCTCTTTCCTTTTCGTTAATCATGCCGTTGACCAGCGATACTGACGTTGACCAGTTCTGTCGATCTGAACCCTATCCCGAACACATCAAATCTTTAACAAAGCATGAGTTGAAGCTTATTGCAAATAGGTTGAAACTGAATTATGACCGGAAAGCTAGTAAAGTACAGTTGGAGACCTTAGTCGTAAATCATTTTGCTAGTAAACAGAGAGTAGATGCTGCGCCTGATGTTGAAATTAGTGTCGACGATACCGCTCCATCATTGACGTCGGCCGATGTCTCGATCCCTCCTAATATCCCTAGTGATGTTAATGTTGATCCCGAGTACTGGAGAATTCAACTAGAGATAGCTAAGATCAATGCACAAGTGCAGGTACAGAAGGAGCAGACTGAACAAGCTAGGTTAGCTCTCGAACGTGAAAAACTTAGACTTAACTCTTCACCATCAGGACCAGTGTCGTCTCGGTTGGGTGAGTTACATCTCGTACCTAAGTTCGATGAAGATAATGTGGCTTCCTTTTTCCTTAAATATGAACAGACTGCCCGTGACTGCTCTTGGCCGAAGTCAGCCTGGGTGACAGTTTTGCGGCCCCTCCTTTTTGGAAAAGCTGAATCCACATACACCGCGTTGAACGATGACCAGTGTGGTGATTATGAGGTCGTGAAGCAGGCAGTGATAAATTCTTATCATTTAAGTCCGGAAGCACACCGACTCAGATTTCGAGCTAAGCATAAGCGCCCTGATCAAACCTACCTAGATCACCTTTGTGAGAAGTACAAGTTAGGCGCGCAGTGGGTACGCTCCGCGGGAGCTTATATCGATGCTGAATCGGTCCTGAAACTATTTGTGTTCGAGGAATGTAAGGACGGTCTACCCAGTGATGTACGGCAGTACGTAATAACTAAAGCAGCGAAGGATTTTGAGGAGGCTGGGAAACTAGCAGATGAGTACATGTTAGATGTCAAACTTGACGCGGGCAGGCGTTCAAAGGGCTACGACGGCAGAATCTGCTACCTTGCCGGTAACTCATAAGTCAGGGGAAATACTCCAACAGAGTTAAGAGTTGTTTTTATTGTGGCAAGGCTGGGCACCAAATGAGGGATTGCTGGGCTCGAGTGAAGGAATCCAGAGACTTTACCAAAAGTAGGCCGGTGAGTCTCTTCTCAACTTTAGGTCCACTTTGTAAAGTAGGTGAGGCTGTCCCTGCTCTTAGGAAAAAGAGGGGTTGCGAGAGTGTTAATCAATCTGTAGTTAAGGATCCGTTCTCTGGGAACTACAATGCGTTCCTGTCTGAGTGCCATGTTAGTAGATGTGGTGTACGACGAAAAGTGACCGTATTACGGGATTCTGGTGCACTGCAGTCCCTGATGTTGGATGGCTTGGTGCCGCGAGGAGAGTCTGGAGACCGAGTCTTGCTAGATGGACTGTCGGGTCCCAAGGAAGCTCCGCTAGTCGATGTGAGGGTAGAAACAGATCTTTTCACGGGCCATGCTCTCATAGGGGTTGTAAATAGGTTACCTGTCTCAGGTGTGGACTTTGTGTTAGGCAATGACCTAGCGGGTGGGAAGATGAACCCAATGCCGGTGTTGCCTACGGGCCCGGTGGAGTCCACGGAGGCAGTGCAGCTTGAGGAAGAGGTACCGGACCTATTCCCCGTGTGCGCAGTTACCCGGTCCATGTCCGCTAAGAAAGCAAGTTGCAAGCCCCAGGAGACAGAGCGTGAGGCGGGAAAACTACAGTCACTGCCCGAGAGTGAGCCGAGTGAGGTGGAGCTCGCTGATACCTTCTTTGCTGAGTTAGGCACTGACCCCGCGTCGACGGATGAGACTGATGATTTGTCTCGTCAGAATCTGAGGAGATTACAGAGAGCCGAACCCGAGTTTAAGGAATTGTTTAAGTCGGCTGAGGCATCGGCTGACGGTTATTACCTCCGGGATGGGTTGTTAATGAGGAGGTGGTGTCCAGTGTCATGTAATGGGGAAGACGAGGAGTGGCAGGCAGTTCACCAGGTGTTAGTGCCGCGTCCCTACAGGAGGGAGATTTTGAAGCTGGCGCATGACTCAAATTTCGCCGGTCATTTAGGGGGAAGGAAGACCCTGGACCGAGTGTGGCGGAATGTATATTGGCCTGGTGGCCGCCGGAATGTCGCTCAGTACGTAAAGACGTGTCATACATGTCAAGTGATGGGAAAGCCTAATCAGAAGCTTAAGGCTGCCCCCTTAGTTCCTATTCCCCCATTTGAAGCTCCGTTTGACCGAGTCATAGTTGACATTGTGGGTCCATTGCCAAGAACTTCCTCTTTCCACTGTTACATTTTAAGTATTATTGATATGGCCACGAGATATCCTGAAGCAATAGCGTTGAAAAGCATGAATGCCAAGACTGTTGTCCGGGAGCTACTTAGCTTCTTCACAAAATTTGGACTTCCCAAAGAGGTGCAATCTGATCGGGGATCCAATTTCATGTCCAGGACTTTTCGACAAACCTTGAGGGAGTTGGGTATCGGTAAGATTACCTCCACTGCTTACCACCCTCAGAGCCAGGGAGCACTGGAACGTTACCATTCCACCCTGAAGTCCATGATAAAGAAGTATTGTGCTGACAACACTAAGGACTGGGATAAGGGACTCCCATTTCTTCTCTTCGCCACGAGAGAAGTGCCTAATGAATCTCTGGGTTTCTCCCCCTTTGAGCTGATGTTTGCCCACGAGGTCCGAGGGCCTCTTAAGTTACTGAAAGACGTGTGGCTCAACTCGAGTGAGAGTATCGGCCTGTTGGGACTCTGTCAGCGAGTTCAAGGAGAAATGACGAAGGTGCTGGGAAACCGCTCGGCAGAATTTAACAGGGACCCAAGCACGAATGAAGAGATGGTATGACAAACGATCTCGTTTGAGAAGGTTTGAGGCGGGGGACGAGGTGTTGCTTCTACTACCGCAACCAGGTCAACACTTGGCTGCCCGGTTTCAGGGCCCCTACACCATTATCTGGAGTGTAGGAGACTCAAATTACCTTGTCTCTACCCCCGATAGGCGCAGAGGTCGGAGATTATGCCACGTCAACATGCTTAAGCCATATTTCAGTCGTGATCCTCCCCTCTTGGAACCAAAGGTGCCAGTCTGCATCATCCAACGTCCATCGGTAGCCGTGTGTGACGAAGTCGACGACGTAGCTGCAAGTGCCTCGGGGGCCTGGGAACCGGACGGAGGGAGGCAAGTGGGAGACCAAACTTTCGCATCTATCGGAAGATCGACGCGTGCAAATGTCCGCCTTGTTGTCAAAACACCCGGAGGTTTTCCGAAACACACCTGGACAGACCTCGCTCGCAACCCATGATGTGGACGTGGAAGCAGCCCGACCGGTTAAATTGGCTTCGTACCGGGTGAGCCCACAACGAGAGGCCATCCTTCGCACTGAGGTGAACTATATGCTTGAGCACGACCTGATTGAGCCATGTCAGTCAGAGTGGAGTTCCCCTGTTACTCTCGTATCCAAGTCCGATGGGACCCATCGGTTCTGTATTGACTACCGCCGGGTTAATGAGGTAACAAGAACTGACAGTTACCCCCTGCCGCGAGTGGAAGACTGCATAGATCGCGTCGGCAATGCTCGCTTCCTGTCAAAACTAGACCTCAGGAAAGAGTACTGGCAGATTAGATTGACGGAGAGAGCACAGGATATCAGCACCTTTGTAGTGCTAGGACAAACTTATAAGTGTAAAGTGATGCCTTTTGGCATGAAGAATGCCCCTGCTACATTTCAACGACTTATGGACATCCTCATCAGAGGCCTGCCTGGTTGTGTCGTCTACCTGGATGATATTGTGATATACAGTCAGAGTTGGGACGAACATCTACAGAGACTTGACAACGTTCTGACGGCCTTGAATAAAGCTAACCTTGTTCTCAGTTGGAACAAATGCGAGTTTGTGAATGCCAAGGTGCAATATTTGGGTTATGTGATCGGTCAAGGTGAGCTAGCCCCACCGACTGCAAAGGTCCAGTCTTTATCCCAGATGAGTGCCCCCCCGATCTCGAAGAGAACTGAGATGTTTTATGGGTATGGTGGGGTACTATAGGATGTTCATTGTAAATTTTGCAACAGTCGCAATCCCTCTGACAGTTTTATTGAAGAAAGATGTTAAATATTTTTGGAATGAACAGTGTGAGATAGCCTTTCATCAATTAAAATCCATACTTTGTAATAGTCCTATTTTGCACGCCCCTGATTTTCATCAACCATTCAAGTTAGCTGTTGATGCCAGCAAGGTGGGAGCCGGTGCTATCCTCGTGCAGGAGGACGAGAACCATGTTGAAACCAAAGAGTGTGACTACGCCGAGACTCTGGGACCCTCCAACCAATACGAATTGCTGATAGGTCCATAGCCAATCAAAATGTAGCGTTGTATAGCATCGAGGGTGAACGCTTGTCTTCTTGTGCCCATTACACCCGCTGAAATTTGATTCCTCTCTCTCTAGCCCAGCGAGGTAAGTGGTGTCCCCTGCTGTAAGCCTGCCTGTAAGCCCTGCTGTGCTATAAGCCCATTACTACTGTGTCACGTCAGGTTTAGCTAAGTGTTTACTGTGTTACATCAGGTTTAGTTAAGTGTAACGATGATGTTTACTGTGTCACGTCAGGTCTAAGTGTAATGTTATCGAACAAAGTGTCTTAAAGGAAAGAGATCTCCTGGCTTGAAATCTTATCTGGAATGTTAACTCATGTTCAATGTTAACTCATATTCAATATTAACTCATGTTCAATGTTAACTCATGTTCAAAGTTAAACTCATGTTCAGTGTTAACGTAAATGATTCATGCCTGATTTATGTGCCTATCTTTGTACACTTGAATTCTTTCATTATAAGTAGATTTAATGTAATGCTGGTCTTTAATTCAATCCCATAACTTACTGATTGTGTTATCCCGTTGTGAAATAACAAATCTATAACGTCATTGCAAGACAAGGATTAGTAGTATTTGTAACATATATGTTACTGGCGACCTTGCCTGAATAAGTATTGAGTTCGTAACAATATATATATATATATATATATATATATATATATATATATATATATATAGGGTGGGGGGGGGCGAAAATCCTGGGAGCCTTGAAGAATGTGTGGAAGTCGAGAACATTATCTCGGAAAGCAAAAATGGGTATGTTTGAAGGAATAGTGGTTCCAACAATGTTGTATGGTTGCGAGGCGTGGGCTATTAATAGAGTTGTGCGCAGGAGGATGGATGTGCTGGAAATGAGATGTTTGAGGACAATGTGTGGTGTGAGGTGGTTTGATCGAGTAAGTAACGTAAGGGTAAGAGAGATGTGTGGAAATAAAAAAAGCGTGGTTGAGAGAGCAGAAGAGAGTGTTTTGAAATGGTTTGGGCACATGGAGAGAATGAGTGAGGAAAGATTGACCAAGAGGATATATGTGTCGGAGGTGGAGGGAACGAGAAGAAGTGGGAGACCAAATTGGAGGTGGAAAGATGGAGTGAAAAAGATTTTGTGTGATCGGGGCCTGAACATGCAGGAGGGTGAAAGGAGGGCAAGGAATAGAGTGAATTGGATCGATGTGGTATACCGGGGTTGACGTGCTGTCAGTGGATTGAATCAGGGCATGTGAAGAGTCTGGGGTAAACCATGGAAAGCTGTGTAGGTATGTATATTTGCGTGTGTGTGGACGTATGTATATACATGTGTATGGGGGTGGGTTGGGCCATTTCTTTCGTCTGTTTCCTTGCGCTACCTCGCAAACGCGGGAGACAGCGACAAAGCAAAAAAAAAAAAATATATATATATATATATATATATATATATATATATATATATATATATATATATATATATATATATATATATTGATTTATTTACTTTTATTTATTTTACTTTGTCGCTGCCTCCCGCGTTAGCGAGGTAGCGCAAGGAAACAGACGAAAGAATGGCCCACCCACCCACATACACATGTATAGACATACACGTCCACACACGCAAATAATACCTACCTATACATCTCAATGTACACATATATATACACACACAGACATATACATATATACACATGTACATAATTCATACTTTCTGCCTTTAATTATTCCTATCGCCACCTCGCCACAAATGGAATAACAACCCCCTTCCCCCTCATGTGTGCGAGGTAGCGCTAGGAAAAGACAACAAAGGCCCCATTCGTTCACATTCAGTCTCTAGCTGTCATGTAATAATGCACCGATACCACAGCTCCCTTTCCACATCCAGGCCCCACAGAACTTTCCATCCACTACCAAGATGATCATCTAGCACATGGCCATACACTACTACTAAGATGATCATGTGGCACATGGCCATACACTACCAAGATGATCATCTGGCACATGGCCATCCGCTACCAAGATGATCATCTGGCACATGGCCATACACTACTAAGATGATCATCTGGCACATGGCCATATACTACCAAGATGATCATCTGGGGTATGGCCATACACTACCACCAAGATGATCATCTGGCACATGGCCATACACTACTACCAAGATGATCATCTGGCACATGGCCATATACTACCAAGATGATCATCTGGGGTATGGCCATACACTACCACCAAGACGATCATCTGGCACATGGCCATATACCACTAAGATGATCATATTGGATATGGCCATATAATAACAAAGTGATTATCTAGCATATGGCCATCCACTACTAAGATGATCATCTCTCATATGGCCATACACTTCAATTACGATGGTCATCTGGCATATGGCCATACACTACCAAGATGATCATCTGGCACATGGCCATGCACTACCAAGATGATCATCTGGCACATGGCCATACACTACCAAGATGATCATCTAGCACATGGCCATCCACTACCAAGATGATCATCTGGCACATGGCCATACACTACCAAGATGATCATCTGGCACATGACCATACACTACCAAGATGATCATCTGGGACATGGCCATACACAACCAAGATGGTCATCTGGCACATGGCCATCCACTACCAAGATGATCATCTGGGACTTGGCCATACACAGCCAAGATAATCATCTGGCACATGGCCATACACAACCAAAATGATCATCTGGCACATGGCCATACACAACCAAGATGATCATCTGGCACATGGCCATACACAACCAAGATGATCATCTGGCACATGGCCATACACTACTACTAAGATGTAGAATAAGACAGACAGGAAAGCAGGAGTAATCTCGCGTGAGCAATGGCTGCTTAATTGTGCGCGTTGTCAACAGCTGGTGGTACTAATCACCTTTGTGCTGTCTTGCTGTCTGTTTGTTGACGAAAACTTTACAGCGAGTTTTCAGTTTGAAAAAAAAGAAAAGAAAATAATCCAAAACTTGTTTTTCATGTTTTTCCCAAGGATAAAGTATTGTCCGCACGACTTCAGACCAATATGAACAATAACATATATATGTGACATTAAACACAATGTTAGGGACCAAATCAACTGGACAGTTTCAACAACAATCATGCCATATTAACCAGGACATATTTCATTCTTTAACAGTAAAGCAACATATTTACATACATTACCTGTATTTGGTCCACGTAAGCCTAATGATCCTGATGAAGTAATTATGCAGATAAGAGATGATGGGAAATACTCTAGCAATAATGAACTTGAAAACAAAGTTAATTAGCATAAGTGACTCGTCAATAAGTAAGCTCAAGAATATTTTTATCTTTAATTACAAAACTGTAGGTATTGGAGAAATATGGTATGTACTTCCTGATATCTAAATTCTTTGCCTTTGTCTTTGTTGAGTTTGTAGAAAAATGTGGTTGTCTGTTATCTATTTGTCTTGGATTTATCCCATCCTTGTTTTGCTGCAACATTATTTGATGTCTTACTTTATATTTCCATAGATTATTATATTTTTGAATGTTAGTGCTTGTTCTATTGGCGTCATTAACTACATAATTTCATATAAGTATACACTTTATTCATAATTTGCATATATTATTTTTTTTGTCTTTTATCTAATAATATAAGATGTAAAATTTATGATCTTCATTTCCTCTTATATGTTACTTTGTTGTTGGATGGACAGCCTAGTCTATATATCATTTTCCTGTATGAGAACTTCAATATTTTCTAGTTCTCTTTCTTTTTTCTTTACTTATATTATCGTAGTCTTGCATTTTCTTCTTTGTATTTTATTTTTTGTGTGATATTTTTATATCACATATTACATGAACAACATCTTTAGTTAGTTTCATCTTTGTGTTACGGGAATTTTGTTGTGTGTATGTACTGTTATACTCGTCTGGTATTTGAATATGATCAATTCTTTATCAATAACAGATTATTGCCCTGTATCTTGGGTCACGTTTTTCTACTCATTATGTAGACAGTTCAGTGTAATGTAGCGCATGTGTAATATTGTCCCACACAGGAATAACTCATCCCTCCATACCAGGATGATATGTCTCATCAATCATCATCATGTATCATGCCAGATATGAAGCCGCACATGTGGCTGGAACCCGGGGAAGTGGCACACCTGGCACAGGATGGCTTCACGCAGGTGGTGTTGCTGGCAGGTGTTGGTCCAGGATGGTTCACAGCGGGGTAATATATAGAGGTACTGGAGGAGGTCCTGCTGCTTCCTTCAGTGAACGCTTACTCTACCCTGACCACACGCCAGTCCTCCTCGTGCAAGACATCTCGTCCACATACACACACACACACACACACACACACACACACACACACACACACACACACACACACGTGCAGTGTTGTAAACACTGGGTTTCACAACCGTCCACACACTACGCTCGTGCCACATCCTGCCATATCATGGCTGGAGTGTGTGGACTGCACTTGTCAGTTAAGCTCAGCCCCACAACATGGCCAGCCGTAGCCGAGCACGGGTATCGCTCACGTGAGCCAAGATGGTATCATGACAAGATATGAGGGGCCTCGCTGGACAGGCTTTAACCCTGAATGTGTGAGCGTCCATGACTGACAGGTTATATTGTGTCATAACAACAGCGGCTGTTTACACGAAGTATTGATGGAAATAGAAGTCAATTCACCTTTGGCTAAACGTGTTCACCTTCTCTAACATACAATAAACCATTACACCAGCACATGAACCCATTCTATATAATGACAACCTTGTAGTATGGATAGATCTGAGAATTCAGTGATCGCAAGTCGTGTGATTACTTAAATACTATTGCATTGATATACCTCCTCCTCCATCTGTCATGAAGGTCAACCTTGTATTGTAGTCCAACACTTGCTGACCATATCATACCACCTTAACAGCCACTACCCTGCTATCACACATTATCTTTTCTAACACGTGACACAATGCTTACGTCAGCTACACTGCTATAATGATAAACATTATCTTGTTGTAAACACCGCTGGGCTGTGTCTGATGCTTCGAATTTTAATTTCTTATGTTCATATAATCCTATGGCTTATTCTGCTTTAATTGTGTCGTTAAGCACATTGTGCACATTACAGATACACTGAAATATGTTCCAGTCATCACAAGTTACAGAGTATGTGGCAGGTTAGGAGGCCAGGCTCGGCTGTGTCTGTATAACATGGTCTTGATTCAGAATAATCTTTTAGTAACTGTATATATCTTGTGGTATCCATTAGTATGTATCATCCAAACGGATATCTTGATAAACTTTAAATTCAGAGAAATAATATAAAACATGTACGTATACACTTGTAGATATATCTATATGCATGTAAATGAGGTAGATGAATGTGTTATGTACTTAAGATGTTACTGGAAGCTTAAAGGTTCCGGTAAGGA
>NC_092231.1:53127374-53140222 GCF_036320965.1 Panulirus ornatus
TTTTCAGGAAATTTTATACTCTATTTTGACGAGAAAAATTTTTATGAAGTTCAACAAAAAGAAACTTGGAGAGCTTTAAACGACACATCGCCAGATGACTAAATTCACTGTTGAATTTTTGACCAACAGGGGTTTTCACACGGCATATTTAAAACGTTTTACGGGCCTGAGCAATTTTAAAATCAAAAATTCCGGGGCTGAAAACAGGCCCTTAAAAGGGGCATAAATCCACGTATTCAGTAAAAAACGCCCTAGATGACGTTTCTGAAACAAAGCTTTTTTTCCTTTAAACTTGAAAAAAATGAGAATATTATCCGAAAGAAAATACACATTTTCTTAATTTTTCCAAATTTAAAGTCTACAAAAAAAGAGTTTTATACAGCCCTTTTTCGGGAAAAAAATTAAAATCGCCAAAATGTTCAAAAACCCAAATAACCCATCCCTCATCGTTTTTTATTTGAAAATTTCATAAGAAAAATTGTTTTCATGCGTTTTTAAAACATTTTTTTGTGGGAGCGAGGGTTTAAAAAACTAGTAACAGTCCGGAAAAAGCACGTTTGCTTTTGCATCCAGTCCCTCCTATCCCCTCACTTAAAAATGCAACGAAGCCCGAGTTCCCCAAACGACTGCTAAGGACCTCAGAGACCTCCTTTTTGGTTTCCCCAAAAAGCATTTTAAAGGCCCCGGGTTTTAAGCTCAGTGACAACAGTCGTCCCCTTATACCCCCATTTTCACCAATTTGTTTTTACCCCCAAAGCACGCCTAGCACTCACCTCTATGTCAAACTTTAATCTGTTTTTGGAAAGACCCCTTATCTAATTAAAAAAATGGAAATTTCCTTTGGGCCCCAAATTTAAATTGGGGGGGCTCTTCGATAATGCCAAGATTTTAGTAAATAAATACTAGGATTTATTTACCTTTTTTTTCTTTACACATGGGAGGAACCCCCACCGCGGAGGAATAAAACCCCTAAGCCCCAACCCCGGAGGAAAAAACCCTAAGTCCCTCAAAAACGAAGTCTTCCCAATCCCCCTCGCAAAGGAAATGCCCTCCGTAGTTACGTAAGTTTATCTTTCGGGCGTGGTCGGGGTTTGTCCCAAACCAAAACGTTTTGACTTTTGCTGACCAAAAAGGGCGGGGCGCGGAGGGAGAGAATTGCGCTGCTTTTAATTTCCAAAGGGGGCGCGTTTTCTGGGTACGGGTGCCCTTTTAAATCTGCTACTACAAATTTGCTGGCAAAAATTAAATGTTCTGCTTCTACTTTCTGCTACGCTATTGTTTTTTTTTTTTTGCTTCTGTCTGCGCTACTTTTCCTATTGCCCGCGCTTAAATGCCCGCTTCTACTGCTGCACTTACTATTGCGCTACTACGCTGCTTTTTTACACTGCCCCCAAAAAACTGTTTTCCCTTTTACGGCTTGCTAACTTTCTGTTTTCCTTTTTAAATGCTGCTACTAAACCCGGCCCCGCTTCCTAACCCGCTTGCCTACTACTGTTGCTTCAACCAGCGCAAAATACTGTTGCTTCTAACCGCTTTCTACCAAATGGTTCTCCTAAATTTCTACTACTACTGTTTTCCTCTACTTTCGCTACTAAAGCTGGCTTTCCTGCTGCTACGTCATCGCTGCGGGTGGGGAGTAAAAAAAAAACTTTTTTTGGGTTTTTAAAACATTTAAATGAAAGAAAATTTAAATGAGGGGGTTTTTTAAAACACAAACCCAAAAAAAGGGTGAGGGTTTTAAAAATAAAAGGGGTTCTCAAAATGGACCGACTAGAAAAAAAATGTAAAACGAATATGACACTTTTGACGAAGATTTTAAAAGGGGTTAAATGGGTGGGGGGCACTGTCCCGGGCCCAAGGAGTAAGAAAGAGATAATTATTGGGATTATTTTTCTTTTTTAATTTTGGGGCAAACTCTGACTATATCCTTTTTATACCCAAGCAATCAATAAAGGTAATAAAGGGCATCCTTTTTGTCTGTATACAAAACCCTTTTCACATATACATAACCCATACACAAACACCTTTAAAATTTTTTTTTTACGTTTTAATTGAAAATACATTTTAATTTAAAGAGAATAAAGTATAAACCTTTTTTTTTTTATAAAGTTCCCCAAATTTTCCCCGTTACGAGGTAGCGTTAAGAACAGAGGACTGACCTTTTAGGGGAAAATCCTCACTTTTCCCCCTCCTTTCTGTTTCTTTTTTTAGAAAAAAAAAAGAAAATGAGAGAGGAGGTTTTTTCCCGCCCCCCCCCCCTTCCCCCTCTCTCTATTTGCCTTCCCACGACAACCCCAAAGGGAAAAACTGGGAAGTATTCTTTTCCCCTAACCCAAAGGGTATATATAAAACATATAAAAATATATTAAAATAAATATATATATATATAAATATATAAATATATTTTTTTTTTTTTTTTTTTTTTCCTACTTTTCGCCATTTCCCCCATAAGGGGAGGGAGCGTTTAAAAACAGAGGACTGGCCTTTGGAGGGAATAAACCCCCAAAGGCCCCCTTCTCTGTTCCATTTTTTTTATTTTGGAAAAAATTTTTAAAAAAATATATATATATAAATATATATATTAAAATAAAAAATATATTATATATATATATATATAAAATAATAATAAAAAGTATAATTTGGAAAAGGAAACACAATTTTGCGCGTGATCAAATAAATTTCCCAAATCCACGGGGAAAAAAGAAATACGAAAAACTCCCCAAGTGCAAAATTTCGGGGGGAATAATTTACATCATTCAGGGGAAAACAGAGAGAAAAAATAACATCCCGTTTTATATGCATCGAAGAACAACAAGGACGCCATTTGGTAAACATTTTTTACCAAACAGCGCCAGCTTCCGTTTTTTGATGTAATCAACGGGCAATTAAATTTCCTTTGTGTCTCCCCTGATGATGTGTTTTATTACACGAAAGTGCACTTGGGAAAACTTATCGTGCTTCATTTTCCCCCGTGGACTTTTGGGAAAATATATAAAAAATATAATATATATATTATAGGGGTTTTCGGGGGATTATACATGACAGCAAGGGACGAGTGTAAACGAATGGGCCTCTGTTGCCCCTTTTCCAAAACCCCACCTTGCGCACATGGGGGGGGCCGGGGTTGTTTTTTCATGTGTAGGGGGGTGGCGACGGAATGAATAAGGGGGAAGTAAAATAATGTAAAAATGGGCCCATATTACATGCTGTTTTGGGGTACAAAAAGGGAAACCCTTTTGGATAAAAATAGGTATGTGCTGTGTGGACGTGAAAAGTAAAATTGAAATTTTTAATTTTGGGGGGTTTGGGGGGCCCATTCTTTCGCCTTTTTTCCCTGCGCTACCTCGCTAACACGGGAAACAACGACAAAGCATAATAAAAAGAAGTAAATATGTTTTAAAATATATATAAAAATTAAAAAATATAATAAAATTTTTATATATAATAATAAAATATAAAAAATAAAATATAAAATATAAATAAAAAGGAGGGAAACCCCAAATTAAAAACGATACCCCAACCACAAAAAAAGATTGAAAAGTTTTGGGCTGACCCCCAAATGATGCAAATAACCAAAAAAAATTTCCCCAAAAAAAATTCCCAATTTCGAAACTCCTACGCGAAAAACTTTTTAAATGAACCAAATGGTTGAATCCTTCTCCCCTCTCTCCTCTCTCTCTCCAGAAGCTCTTTTCTCCCCTCTTCTCCTCTCGCCCCATCTCTCTCTCTCTCCTCCCCCCAATTTATTTTTTTTCGTTATTCTATTCTTCCATTTTTCCCACCTCCCAGCGCCTCAGCAACCTCACTCAGAACCACTAAATTTCCCATTTCCCCACTGAAATTCTTTCCTTCCCCTTTCCCGGGTGATGTCCAACTCTTCATCATTCACCAAATTCCTCCTTCCCCAATCCCCCTCTCCTTCTTTTTATTTCCCTTTTCCCTTATCCTGCCTCCCTCCTCTCTACTTCCTCTTCATCATCCTGCCTCTCCTCCTCTTTACTTCCTCTTCATCATCCTGCCTCTCCCCTCTTTACTTCCTTTTCCCTTTAAACCGGCCTCTCCTACTCTTTACTTCCTCTCCTTATCCTGCTCTCCTCCTCTTTACTTCCTCTTCCCCATCCCTTGCTCTCCTCCTCTTTACTTCCTCTTCCCCATCCTGCCTCTCCTCCTCTCTACTTCCACTTTCATCAACCTGCCTATCCTTCCTCACATCGACCCCCGTGTCCACCCGATAAATGGAATCGTAACAAGTGTCTATTGTGTCTGACTATGCCTGTTAAATGATGTTATGGCTCCGCCTTTTGATTTCTGACTTTGCATCAGACGAACTGAAAGTCGCCGTCCTTTAAGACCTGCACTAACCGATCACCCCAATTGATCTAGGGTGGGTGCGTGGGCGGTATTAAGGGGGAGAGCTGGAGGGGAGCTGGCTGAGGTACGGAGAGAGAGAGAGAGGAAGAAGAGAGAGAGAGAGCGAGAGCGAGAGAGAGAGAGAGAGAAGAAAGAGAGATATAGAAGAGAGAGAGAGAGATAGAGAGAGAGAGAGAGAGAGAGAGCATGCATGAGGGCGGGAGGATGTGCTGACGATTGGGGGATAGGGACCTCCGTGGGAGGGAATTATCTTCTTTGTATAATACACACAGATTTAGTTACGTAACCCCTCTAGCTTCTATGCTGCTCTTCATGTGGGAGCCGGTAAGATGTGCTCCATACAGCGGCAGGGTCCTGTACGTGGCCCTGCTCTTTCCCTCCAGCTGAAGATGAGACAACCTCGTAAAAAAAGATACCTTCTTGATGTATATTGACGTATGGCCCCTCAGGGATACCAAATGCTCTTGCAAATGCTTGAGCGCTACGTTCTACGTCTTGCCTAAATGGAAAATCTTGACCGAAGTACTCCCAGGCATATAAGGAAGTGCTCTCTCAATCTCTCCTGTCACGTCTCCTCTCTCTCTCTCTCTATCTTCACTAATGGCCCTCTCAAGTCTCACTCTCTCTCTCTTCTCTCTCTCCTCTCTCTCCTCTCTCCCGTTCATCAAAAGGAGTAAAGGCTTGGCTGGAAAGAAATCCATGAGAAGGCAACAAAGTTAATATCGGGAACTGATAAACAAGCCTAACGGAAGAAAGATATAAAGAGGACTGAAACTCTCTTTCCTCCAAAAGCAGAGCTTAAACTATAACACACACACACACAACCAGCCAGGAGGAATAGACCCCTCACTTGCAATCTGTTTCTGGATGATGCCAAGACATGATGGATTGGAACGCGAAAGGTTTGCATTAGCTACAATGAGACCTTGACATGGATGATAGATGTTAATTTAATTCGAGTACAATCTACAGAAGTGAAAATGGACACAGTGAAATAAAGACGCTCATAAATGAACATTATGAAGGAAATACCTGCAGGGATCTTTGTGAGAGAGAGACTTGTGAACCAGCATCGTCCCAAACTGCCGATAGATTCCCCACACTGGGAGAATAACATATGGAACAAGGCTAGTGTTCTGCCAAGTGACGTGAACAAGGAAATATCAAGAGCAAGATGTTCATATCCTTAACAATTTGGGAAGAGCTCGAATATCCCATCCTAAGCTTTGTCAAAGTACATAATCTGATGGAGAAGATGTAGAGGAAGGCATCAAATATGGTATCATAATCAGAATTGTGATCAGGGAGAGCATAAATATCTTCAATTTGAAACCATCACGGAAGACGATGAGTTCGGGGTGATCTAATTACAACCTTCAACTTTTTAAACCAATTCGATGATGTTAGGAGAAAAATAGTTCTTCGAGACGGAAAGGGTTAACAACCATAGACCATAACACACACTTTCTCAGCAAAAAATATCAAAATGTAAAGAAGTACTTTATAGTCAAAAAACGGTGATAGATGAATTAAACTAAATGAGGACATGATAAATGTGACAGCATATAGAATTCAAGAGCAGATGCTAGTAGAAGGGTTTTGGAGAGATGGGTCCCAAGAGTGTGGAACTTTCCTTCCTGTACTGTAAAACAGGTAACTGCACCACACACAAACACACACACCCACACACACTTCACATTATAACATGTATTTTGTCTTGCAGTGTACGCCCAGAGTAAAGAAAATTAATCTAGAGGATTGAAACGTCCAGCCAATGGGAATGGGAATGGGGGGGGGGGGGGGGTGAAGTGACTGGAAGTTAATTTTGAGTGGAAAATGGCCGGAAGCGCCTAGACTACCGAGACAGCGCCAACAGCACCTAAGGCCTTCGCATGTAAATGCCGAAGCGCACTAGACTAATACCAGGAGACAGCGCCAACAGCAACCAAAGCCTATCTGATAGAAAGCAACAAAGGATTCTGCGAGAGTTTTTCTATTTATCGCCACAGACCAATATAAATCAAAACTGACTTGACATATGTCAATCTTCACTGGTTCATCCTGGTTCTTGCCTGGGTGTCGTAATATGCGAAGCAGTGCTACTGTCTCTAAAAGGAATGTTACCTATTATTATATCAACCCACTGGGTACCTGATTATAGCCATTGTGACCCCACGTTAATCCTTTTTGCGCTACCGCTCACCTGATGGGCAGGGGTACACTATGAATTTTGCCAGGGACACCAGCATAAATCAAGTCAATCTAAATAGGATTAAAAATTGTGTGAAGAATAAATACATACCGACCCGACAAAACATAGGGCAAAATATCCTCAGACATGGCATTTTGGGTTAATGTGAAGAATTCGGTAGATGAAGAAATGAAAAAACTAAAAAATCAGAGTTCATAATCTTAAAGGCAAAAGCTGCAGAAAGAGCAAAAATTAAAGAAAGAAGAAACGCTTACAAGCATCGCATTTTCAGGATGAAGGAGTTATCAATAACGCCAAATCCTCGTGTGACTGGACTCCCACACAGAAACTATGGAAGAATGCAGCCAAACACGAGTCACGGATCCACGCTACGTGGACGTGTGCAGACCGGTTAAAGAGCCTGTTTAGAAAAAACAATTACGGACATCGCTTACGAAACCCTCTACTTCGAGCTCCCTGCGGCTTTAGAGATGCGCACCACAATCAGGATGCATGGAAAAAGGGGACTCTTTTGAAATGAAAACGTACCTGATAGAGATAGTAAACACATCCTCATCCATGGACGATATATACAGCCCTCACAAAGTAGACTCTCTTTCCCTACCTGTATAACTACATCAGGCTTGAATCTAGCAACGCCCTGCAACACGACCAAATTACTTATGGATAAATGTACGATATCAGCATTGATTAAATCACCGATGGATATGCATATCCTTAGCAGCGCATGAATGACTGTAGATTATGTATGACATAATTCCACAAAAAAAAACCAAGAGGCTTAAGAGAATTCGTAAAGGATTCACAAAAAAATTAAGAAAAGAATGTATAGAAAAACATTAAGGGTTTTATACGGAAACTCCATTTCGTAAGAATCAATGAAACACATCACATATATTAAATGAACAACCGCTAATCAAGTCACTACTACTTTCTATAATAAATCGAAATCATAAATAACCCACGACTTTCCGTCACACCCATTTATCCTGGATGGTTTCATGAACATCAAATTTTTTGCAGTACATTTATGAGCATCTTTAGATTTTCTTCCATTTAAGCAACTGAACTATTTTCTTCTTAACAAAGGACAGCGATCCAGTATCTAATCCTAAATCTTAATCATCAGGAAAAATTCATAAGAATCTTATCTAACCTAGCACGTCAGTATATGTATAAAGCCCAAAGAAAGAAAAAAAAAGAGCGGTACATTTTCAAAAAGATAACACGATTATTTACCTACTTTTTTGAGATCACCCCAAACAGATAAACGTAAACACATAACAAACAGGCAAGTTTTGCGAGAGTCCAGGGATATGTACGACGAAGTTGTGGAAGGTCTCGATCAAGTCACTGATGATGAAAAGATATAATGAATATTTTGATACCATATTATATTCGTATCAGTGTTTCTTAGTATATGTATAATGAAATAGATATAGAAATGAAACAAATATAACATGCGAAAGGAAGAATCTAACATAAATGAAAATCTATAATGTTGACATGGTTTATATGATGTATATGAATCATAAGCGAGGATAGCAATGATGTGATAATTATAAAAGGAAAGCTGAATTCACCTCCATAATAGTGTGATGATTTTGACGATATGCAGTGAAGAAATGCAGAGACTGATACTGTGCCTCGGGCCTGATAAGAATATGAGCAGGAAGCTGGAATACGGAACACAAATGAAGCGTAGTCCTTTAATCTTCATAAGATTTTGTTAATATATGGCTAGATTAACCAATAGGAAGTGGTTGAAAACATGGCATAAATTACGTCTAAGAGAGAAACCAGAGAAGATTTCGCTCATCCAATCCACGAATTTACGAAATTTGAGCCTCTTTTAGAACATTTACAGCTTGCAAGTTTTTCTTCTAAATCATCCATATGCGTTCCCACTTATTACCCACATAAACCTTGAGTTTCTGATATCTTCCACACCACACACCCTACCCTCGAAAGCCCCACCCAATCTTCTGTTTGGCTGTTAGAATTTTCCATTTTGCATCCCGTTCTAAGCACTGTATCATCTGGTACCCATAGCCTGAAGCCCTACAGTGGATTCACGTGGAATCCTATATGAGACGCAGAGGCATGGATGACTACTGGGTTTTCAAGAGGAAAGAATGTTAAGTTTCCAACGTGAAGCATGAAAGATTAGCCACGACGCCGAAGATGTACAGTTAACAGACGCTTCTAGACATATATACATCGAAATGGAACGAGGGTCGACAACCGTCCTAAATGGAGGAACGAGAGGCTGAATTTGGTGGGACTGCTCACAAAGGTAAATGTGGATGGAATCTTTAAAAACGGATGAGACCTCAAATTGGGTGAAGTGTGTTAAACTTAGATGAAGTGCGGTGAACATGGTTGAGGTGCATGTAAATGTGGATGAAATACATGTAAATAGAGATGCTCATACAAGTGCATTAAAATGATGAGAATGTAAAATGGATCATATGCAATTAGCCCAATCAAATGTGGTGGAAATACTGATTACATGAGTACAAAAGATGATCTCCATCACGCAAATATGAGAAACAGATAGATGTAAACAAAGTTCATGTGCAATCAAAATGAAGTTCAAAGTAAATCATAAAAAAATCAGCTGCATGATGCACGCAAGAACAGATACCTGCTAAAGTGGATAATGCACATGTGTAAAGTGTGAATTTGCATAAGGTGAATGCACGTGGATCACATGCATGCCAATATGTGCAGACAGTGCACCCGAGAGATGGGTGAACAAGGTATATAACTATAATACTATATCTATCTATATATATCTATATATATATATATATAAATAAAGAATCCCTCGTTATCTTCTAATCACCCAGCAATCCTTTTCCTATTGCCAACCCTTCATTCTCTCCCTTTATAGCTACTGCAGAATATTCCCTCAATAACGGTCCATGGCCTTCGTCCTGCTGTCTGAGGGGCGCGTCATTCAGCATGTCTAATCCAAGGGCAGGGCCCCAAAAGCAGAGCCACAGATATATGAGCAGCATCAGTCGGACCCCATCCAACCTCTTCATGCGCTGGTACACAACCACAAGAGTGCGAATGGAACAAGTATGGTGTGAGGCATCATGTCGGCACGCTGATCACATCTTAGGAGAAACCTGAAGAGATAAAAACTGTCTACTGGAAATATAAGAAACCATATTCAAATGAGAAAATGAAGAACTAACAAAGGAACCCATACATCCTACATGAATCCTAGACTTGATTATGCTTTACTAGATTAGTTTACAAGAGTATAAAAAACGAACAAATCACAAATAGGAAGTCCAAAAGGGGATGTGAAAAGGAAACACAGATGCTGAAGGATTATGAAATCTGAGTTAAGTAGGGAAAGTTAAAGGACTATAGATATGTCAACCCACTGAGAGACAAGATTTTATGGGGTTGACCCAGATACAATCAATGTGTTTTCAACGAGATTGACGATGTAAAGATGAGCAGTATTTTCGAAGGATGAAATGGTAGAATACTAGAGGACATAACTGATATTAAACACAAAAATTGATAAGAAAAATAAATCACATTAGTCCTTCATATCATCAAGGTAGTAATGAATGAAATGAAATGAAATATAAGACTCTAATGTGGACAGCATACAAAAGTTTCAATAATGATAGTAATACAGAGAAATTTTAAGACATGTGACCCGCGAGGGTAAAAAACTTCCCCTACACGGTAAGAAAGACAAAGGTATTTACACATGAACTGTATTATTCAAGTCCAAGCTTCACTACACTCTGATGCTCGAACGTGTAGTTGGTCTCCAACCACAGAAACACTAGAGGATGGCGCCGTCAGTTCCCCCAACCTCAGTGCAAATGGTCAAGTCCACGTTGCATGTAGCTATCCACCATCCACGTCGCCAGATACTGACATGTTCATGAAACCCCAGTGCAAATATCATCCAACGTAGCCGTCTCGTAATAAGTTATGCTCATTATTGTCGCCATTACGCATTGCCTTATATAAATTATATCACCACTCGATGTCCAACACAGCGCCAGGTTTATGTGCTTTATCACTCATCCAACCTGCGTCCATTTAACCTTTCCCATTAGATCTGGTTTTATTAACATTACAGAGCAATAAAGAGGAACATTTAACGTGTGAGTATCACCATTCATGTCCTAGTTTTGTATGATAACTTAAGGTTCCACAATGTCATTAGATATGATCATCTGGGAAAATAAGTTCAAAAAATGCATATCTTCATCCAATTCGCATTAATATAATATGACTATTCTAGAAACTGATTCACAATTGTCTACTTTTGATTTTTCAATACATCCCAAGGAGGTCTGTATTATACGACATTGACCCTGAAGCTCTGTTCTGCCTCTGATACCGTGTTCAGTGACGCGAAAGAGAAATGAGCTGGTTAGAACATCTTTGTTAAACATTGTGAGAGGAGGAGGAGAAGGAAGGAGGAGGAGAAAGATGAGGCTGCTGGCTTTGTTTTTTGTCTTGTTCCGTTTGCACAGATGCGATGAAATGTCTACTGCCCGTTGAAGGGTCAGGTCAAAGTCACTGTCCATGACAACAGTTGTTGTACAGTCGTGGTCGTGAAAACTAAGGCAGAGCCATTTAACAATTGGCAACATGTAATAAAATTACTGTCAATTGTAACTGTACATGAAATGCAGATACAATTATAAATATATATAAATATATATATATATATATATACTAAATATACAAATATATAATTTTATTTTTATTTTTTTTTTTTTTTTTATTTTTTTATACATTTGTTCGCCTGTCTCCCGCGTTTGCGAGTACCGCAAGGAAACAGACGAAAAGAAATGGCCAACCCCCCCCCCATACACATGTACATACACACGTCCACACATCCAAATATACATACCTACACAGCGTTCATGGTTTACCCCAGACGCTTCACATGCCTTGATTCAATCCACTGACAGCACGTCAACCCCTGTATACCACATCGCTCCAATTCACTCTATTCCTTGCCCTCCTTTCACCCTCCTGCATGTTCAGGCCCCGATCACACAAAATCTTTTTCACTCCATCTTTCCACCTCCAATTTGGTCTCCCTCTTCTCCTCGTTCCCTCCACCTCCGACACATATATCCTCTTGGTCAATCTTTCCTCACTCATTCTCTCCATGTGCCCAAACCATTTCAAAACACCCTCTTCTGCTCTCTCAACCACGCTCTTTTTATTTCCACACATCTCTCTTACCCTTACGTTACTTACTCGATCAAACCACCTCACACCACACATTGTCCTCAAACATCTCATTTCCAGCACATCCATCCTCCTGCGCACATCTCTATCCATAGCCCACGCCTCGCAACCATACAACATTGTTGGAACCACTATTCCTTCAAACATACCCATTTTTGCTTTCCGAGATAATGTTCTCGACTTCCACACATTTTTCAAGGCTCCCAAAATTTTCGCCCCCTCCCCCACCCTATGATCCACTTCCGCTTCCATGGTTCCATCCGCTGACAGATCCACTCCCAGATATCTAAAACACTTCACTTCCTCCAGTTTTTCTCCATTCAAACTCACCTCCCAATTGACTTGACCCTCACCCCTACTGTACCTAATAACCTTGCTCTTATTCACATTTACTCTTAACTTTCTTCTTCCACACACTTTACCAAACTCAGTCACCAGCTTCTGCAGTTTCTCACATGAATCAGCCACCAGCGCTGTATCATCAGCGAACAACAACTGACTCACTTCCCAAGCTCTCTCATCCCCAACAGACTTCATACTTGCCCCTCTTTCCAGGACTCTTGCATTTACCTCCCTAACAACCCCATCCATAAACAAATTAAACAACCATGGAGACATCACACACCCCTGCCGCAAACCTACATTCACTGAGAACCAATCCCTACCACTCTATCCTGCAACGTACACATGCCTTACATCCTCGATAAAAACTTTCACTGCTTCTAACAACTTGCCTCCCACACCATATATTCTAATACTACCACAAGCATCCTCTACCACTCTATCATATGCCTTCTCCAGATCCATAAATGCTACATAACAAATCCTTTGCTTTCTACGTATTTAAATATATATATATATATATATATGAAGTTTGCGGGCAGGGGTGGTGATGTCTCCATGGTTTGTAATTTGTTTATGGATGGTTGTAAAGGGAGGTCAATGCAAAGTCCTGGAAAGAGGGGCAAGTATGAAGTCGTTGGGGATTAGAGAGCTTGGGAAGTGAGTCTTTGTT
>NC_092231.1:53140322-53147983 GCF_036320965.1 Panulirus ornatus
ATAGGTGTCAGGCAAGTATGAAGTATGTGCATGTGTATATATGTATATGTCTGTGTGTGTGTATGATATATGTATGCTTGAGATGTCTAGGTAATATATGTGCGTGTGTGGACGTGTATATATAAACATGTGTATGTGGGTGGGTTTCCTTGCGCTACCTCGCTAACTGTGGGAGACAGCGACAAAGTATAATATATTTATGTATGTAAAATATATATAATATATATATATATATATATATATATATATATATATATATAATATATATAATAGATAGATAGATAGAAGATAGATAGATAGATAGATAGATAGATGGAGAAGAGAGAGGAGAGAGAGGAGAGAGAGAGAGAGAGAGAAGAGAGAGAGAGAAGTCTGATATTCCATAAACGCTTTTCATTACTGTATAACAACACTTTATGATCCGCTCGAGCTTCATGGTGGTGGCTGGAGTCATTGTTAGCCAAAGACGACAATGTCTGAGTTGTTCAGGGAATATCATGGAACACACTGCTAATGGTAAATATGACATTATCTGCCATAGATGATTTACAGATTGTCAAATGTTTAAACCTTTTTGAAACTGATCAACTTGATATTATTTGGTGACTACAAAAAGATTTTGTTAGTTTGTAACGAATCGTTGTAAAGTAAGACTAAAAAGATGATCAGAATATATATATACTACGATATCTTATAGCCAGATAAAAGGGCAATCGACCTACCTTCAGACGTCCGCGCGACTTACTGTAAAGTCTGGTGTTCGAGCGGCACGTTATACGTCTGGCGAAGCTCAGCTGCGTACCAGTACAACCAATCATTGCTTGAAACCAGGTGAATCAGGCGCTCCGCATGTCGCTTGCATTAAAGTAATAACTTTAACAGGATCCTAGCCTTGTGTTTCCTGCATTTGAATAGGACTAAGGTTCTGTATCAAAAACGAGTCCATTCGTACGCTTCCACAAAAAGAGATGGGAGAGAGTCGCTTTTCTACATAATGCAAAACTCAGTCCAGTCAAAGCAATTACTCGCGTTTTGTTACTTGACAGCAGACAGCAAGTTATGGCACTGACCACTGTGCCCGTCGTCCTCCCCCGCAGCTTCTCCACCAAAGCACTTCTGTGGTTCATCATTGTGCACAAAAAACAAATTCAATCCACTAGTCCTCTAATAACACACACAAACACACACACACACACACACACACTACACACAAACACAACAACAATTTCACACACAAACAACAGAGTAATGCCATCTGTTATCAACTCAACTTCTGTACCACGAAAAATGTAATTGAATCTTCTATTATTAGATACACAAATGATTGTAACCTTTATTAGTAATGTCTAAACAAGTTTGATAGCTTTATTGTTGATAAAATTTTGTAAAACAGTTTTTCCCCCTTCCTGTTCACAAAACAAGTTTATGATACACTTGTTGCCAGACTCGAATGCACACCGAACCTACATTCAGGGTTTACGCCTCTTCGTTTGTAATCAACTGACTAATTTCTTTCTTGTATCTCCTCCAATGAGCGATTATTACACTAAATTCACTTAGGAACTTATCCCTTTTCATTTCACCCGAGGACTCAAGAATATAAATATGATTCATTAACATATTTCTCTATAATAGGTAAAATACTTAACCGCTGTCTCCCGCGTTAGCGAGGAAGCCCACCCCCGGTATAACCACATCGTTGCAATTCACACTATTCCTTGCACGCCTCTATCACCCTCCTGTATATTCACCCCCGATCGCTCAAAATCATTTTCCACTCCATCCTTCACCTCCAATTTGTCTCCAGCTTCTCCTTCTTTCCCCTCCACCTCTGACACAACATCCTCTTTGTCAATCTCGTTCCTCACTCATTTTCCCTTTGTTGTCCCAAACCATTCCAACACACCCTCTTCTCTCTTCTCAACCACACCTTTTTATTGACCACAACAATCTCTCTTACCCTTCATTACTCGATCAAAAAAACCACCTCACACCACATATTGTCCCTCAAACATTCATCCCAACACTCCACCCTCCATCCGTACAACAACTGACTCACTTCTCAGGCTCTCTCATCCACAACATACGCATAACTACTTGCCCCTCTCTTCCAAAACTCTTGCATTTACTTCCTTAACCACCCCATCCATAAAAAAAATTTAAAACAACTATGGGGAAATCACACACATCCCTGCCGCAAGCCGACATTAACTGGGACCCGTCACTTCTCGCTCTCTTCTTTACTCGTAACACTTTACCGTACTTCCTTGGTAAAAACTTTTACTGCTCTAGCAACTTACCTCCAAAACCATATACTCTTAAAACCTCCACAAAAGCATCTCTATCAACCATATCAATATGCCTTCGTCCAGATCCATAAATGCCACAATAAATCAAATCTGTTTTTTCTAAGTAATTCTCACACATCCCTACCCACACGAAACCACACTGCTTTTCCCCAGTCTGGTGCTCAGTACATTGCCTTCAACCCTCTTAATCACTACCGTACCATATAATTTTCCCATTTACTCAAAAACTTATGCTCTCTAGTTTGAACATACACCTTTATATCCCCTTTGCCTTTGTACATGGCACTACATGCATTCCGCCAAACCCTCAGGCACTTCACCATAGTCCTATGCATACAGTGAATATCCTTACAAACCAATCAACGACGCAGCCACCCCCTTTTTTTATTAGATTCCATGCAATCCATCCAACCCACCCTTGCCGGATTTCATCTTCCGAAGCTTTGACTACCAACCCATCTCCTCCATCCACTTTCATTTTACAACCCATATCAATCTAGAGTTTACTTTCTTACACTCTAAACATACTCCCCCAACCACTCCTGATTTCAGAGTAGTGCTACTTTTCCATACTCTTGTCCTCTCACTAATCCCTGACTTCTACTCCAAACATTCCAACACACTTTTCCCCTTTAACCTTGAACTTCGTTTCACTCAGACCAAAAACATCCAGTTCTTTCCTCAAACATACACACAATCCTCCTTTTTTCTCATCTTGGTTACATCTGGTTATATATACATACGCAAGGTAAAATCACTAAAGAAAAACGGAAATTACAGTGTGCATAGCACTGCGTGCTGACAATGTTTTTTGGTGAAATCACTTGACTTGTATTCCCGTTTCCTTATGATTAGTTTATCTGCCTACCTCGGTAACACGGAGACAGCGACAAAGTATAAAATGATGATATATATATATACAAATATATATATATATATATAATATATATATATATATATTATATATAATATATATATATATAAATATATATAATATTATATATATATATATATATATATATATACACATATATATATCCCATGAGTCCACGGGAAAATGAAACACGATTCGTTTCCCGAAGTGCACTTTCGTGTATTAATCACATCTCAGGGAACACAAGAGAGAATACTCACAGTCTGTTTGATATACATCGAAGAGACAAGCTAGGACGCCATTTGGTAAACATGTTTACCAAATTGCGTCCTAGCCGTCTCTTCGATGTGTATCAACTGACTTATATTTCTCTCTTGTGTCTTCCCAGATGATTGTGATTATTACACGAAAGTTCAGCTTGGGAACTTATCGAGTTTCTTTTCCCCGGGACTGATAGGAATATTCTTGATCACGTCGCAAAATTGTGATCCATTCCAATAAATAAAATATAATATTATATAGATATATATATATATATAATATATATAATATATATAATATATAAATGGTGTGATATGGTTTAATCGGAGAATAAAAAGGTAAGAGAGATGTGGGGGTAATAAAAAGAGTGTGGTTGAGAGAGCAAAAGAAGGTGTTTTGAAATGGTTTGGTTACATGGAGAGAATGAGTGAGGAAAGATTGACCAAGGAGGATATATGTGACAGAGGGTGGAGGGACGAGGAGAAGTGGAGACCCAATTGGAGGTTGTGAAGATGGAGTGAAATAAAGATGTTGAGTGACGGCCTGAACATCAGGAGTGTGAAAGGATGCAAGGAAAGATAATTGGAACGATGTGTAAACCGGAGTCGACGTGCTGTCAATGGGTTGAATGAAGGGCATGTGAACATCTGGGTAAACCTATGGGAAGTTCTTGTGGGCCCTGGATGTGAAAGGGATCTTAGTTCGGTGCGTTTATAATTACATGACAGTGGGATCGAACAGGGCCATGTGAAGCGCCTGTGGTAAACCATGAAATTTATGTGAGGCCTGATGTGGAAATGAGCCTGTTCTTTCGGGCTTATACATGACAGCTAAGACTTATTGTGAACGCATGTGCCTTTGTTGTCTTTTCCCTAGCGCTATAAAAAAAACACTCGCCAATGTTGGGGGGAAGGGTTTGTTATTTCATGTGTGGCGGTGGCGATTGAGAATGAATAAGGCCAGAGAGTCTGAGTTATGTACAAGTGTATTTATTGTATAATGTCTGTGTGGGTATATATATCTATACGTTGAGATGTATAGTATGGTATATTTGCGTGTGTAGACGTGTATGTGTATAAATGGTATTGTGGTGTTGGGACATTTTCTTTCATCTTTTCCTTGCACATCTCGCAAACGCGGGAGACAGCGACAAAGCCATTATTATAATCTATATTATATATATATATATATATATAATATAATATATAAACATATTTTTCTTTTTTTATACTTTGTCGCTGTCTCCCGCGTTTGCGAGTAGCCAAGGAAACAGAACGAAGAAATGGCCCAACCCCCCCCCATAACACATTACACACATACTCCACACACGCAAATATACATACCTACACAGCTTCCTTGGTTTACCCCAACGCTTCACATGGCTTGATTCAATCCACTGAAAGCACGTTCAACCCCGGTAACCAACATCGCTCCAATTCATCACTCAATTCCTTGCCCTCCTTTCACCCTCCTGCCATGTTCAGGCCCCGCTCACACAAAATCTTTTCACATCACATCTTTCCACCGCCAATTTGCTCCCTCTTTCTCCTTGCTCCCTCCACCTCCGACACATATATCCTCTTGTTCAATCTTTCCTCCTCAATCCTCTCCACGTGCCCAAACCACCTTCAAACACCCTCTTCTGCTCTCTCAATCCACGCTCTTTTTATTTCCACACATCTCTCTTACCCTTACGTTTACTCACTCGATCAAACCACCTCACACCACACATTGTCCCTCAAACATTCATTTCCAGCACATCCATCCTCATGCGCAACAACTCTAATCCAAAGCCCACTCCTCGCAACCATACTACAATGTTGGAACCACAAATTCCCTTCAAACATACCCATTTTTGCTTTCAGAGATAATGTTCTCGACTCCACACATTCTTCAAGCCCCCAGAATTTTCGCCCCCTCCCCCACCCTATGATCCACTTCCGCTTCCATGGTTCCATCCGCTGCCAGATCCACATCCCAGATATCTAAAACACTTCACTTCCTCCAGTTTTTTCTCCATTCAAACTCACCTCCCCCAATTGACTTGACCCTCAACCCTACTGTACTAATAACCTTGCTCTTATCACATTTACTCTTAACTTTCTTCTTCCACCACTTTACCAAACTCAGTCACCCATCTTCTGAGTTTCTCACATAATCAGCCACCAGACGCTGTATCATCAGCGAACAACAACTGGACTCACTTCCCCAAGCTCTCTCATCCCCAACAGACTTCATACTTGCCGCCTCTTTCCAAAAAACTCTTAGCATTTACCTCCCAACAACCCCATCCATAAACAAATTTACAACATCCATGGAGACATCACACAACACCCCAGCCGCAAACTACATTCACGGAACCAATCCCTTTCCTCTCACTTCCTACACTACACATGCCTACATCCTCGATAAAAACTTTTCACTGCTTCTAACAACTTTGCCTCACCACACCATAATTTCTTAAGATACCTCCACAGAGCATCTCTATCAACTCTATCATATCCTCTCCAGATCCATTAATCTACATACAAATCCATTTGCTTTTCTAAGTATTTCCACATACATTCTTCAAAGCAAACCCTCATCCCACATCCTCTACCACTTCTGAAACCACACTGCTCTTCCAACCAATCTGATGCTCTTACATCCTTCCCCTCTTCAATCAATACCACTCCCATTAATTTACCAGAAACTCAACAAACTTATACCTCTGTAATTGAGCACCTTCACTCTTATCCCCATGCCTTTGTACAATGCACTAATTCACAGCATTCCGCCAATCCTCAGACCTCACCATGAGTCATACATACATACATACATACAATAAATATATATATAATATTATAAATATATATATATATATATATATATATATATATATATATATATATAAGATATATCCCTGTGATAGGAGAAAAGAATACTTCCCCACGTTTCCCTGCTGTCGGAGAATGCGACTAAAAGGGAGGGAGCGGGGGCTGGAAATCCTCCCCTCTAATTATTTTTTTATAATTTTCAAAAGACGGAATCAGAGAAGGGGCCAGTGAGGGATATTTCCCCTCAAAGGCCCAGTTCGCTGTTCTAACGTACCTCGCTAACGCGGAAATGGCGAATGGTTTTGGAAAGAAAAAAAAAAAAAAAAAAATATATATATATATATATATATAATATAATATATATATATCATATATATATATTATATATAGTATATATAAAACAAACATCGTTAGTTTTCATTTTCATGCATAATATTCGTTTGTAGTGGTATTCATCGTACATTTACCAGTGCTAAAAACAAGAAAGAGAAAAGATTTTTAAATATCAAAGGTTAGGATGTTGCCCTTATTTCCTATTTCGGAGGATGGTAAATTCTCATGCTACAATTGCCTCTGAATTTACTGACATTCCCATTAACATTGTTCCACCAAAGTCTAAAGATTATCATAAAGAAATCATCGTCGAGACGTAACTCATTTTTCAGCATCGTTCCCGCATGATAAGCACCTGGTTCGAGGTATAATTGTGGGTGTATGGTGGGCGACGCGACGCTGGCCATACCCACGAACAAACTGATAATTTTGGCGTAACCTTCACCACATTTACATGTGGTACGTGGGGCTTTATACACTTTGCAGCTTCAGAGCGAGGTGAGAGAGAAATATATAATATATATATATATATAAAAATATATATATATATTAAATATATATATAAAAATATATAAAATATTATATATGTACATAATTCATACTGTCTGCCCACATATCATTCCGTCCCGCTACACCGCCACATATGAAATGATCAACCCACCCACCCCCCCTCCCCCACCCGAATGTGAGCGAGTAGCGCTAGGAAAACAACAAACAAAGGCCAACATGTCGTTCACACTCAGTCTCAGCTGTCATGAATAATGGCACCGAAACCCAGCTCCATTTCCCACTCCAGCCCCACAAAACTCTCCATGGTTGTACCGCAGACGCTTCACATGCCCTCGTTCAATCTCCTGACATCACGCCGACCCCGGTATACCACATCTTTCACCCTCCTGCATGTTCATGCCCGATCACTAAAAAATCTTTTCACATCCATCTTTCCACCTCCAACTTGTCACCCATTCTTCGTTCCCTCTTCACCGTCTGACACATATAATCCCCTTTCTCAATCTTTCCCCCCCCATGTGACCAAACCATTTCAAAAACCCTCTTCTGCTCTCTCAA
>NC_092231.1:53148083-53159640 GCF_036320965.1 Panulirus ornatus
CCTTTGTTGTCTTTTCGTAGCACTACCTTGCACACATGCAGGGAGAGTGGGTTTCCATCATTATGTGTGGGGTGGCGACGGGAATGACTAAGGTCAGATAGTATAAATCATGTACATGTATTATATGTAATTGTCTGTGTGTGTATACATATTTGTATACGTCGAGATGTATAGGAATATATATGTGCGTGTGTGGACGTTTATGTATATACATGTGTATTAAGGTGGGTTGGGCCATTGTTTCCTCTGTTTCCTTGCGCTACCTCGCTAACGCGGAGACAGTGACAGAGTAAATAAAAAAAAGATGTTTGGAAGGAGGTAAATAAAGTGCGTAAACGAGGGAACAAATGGAAACTTCAGTGAAGGGGGCTAAATGGGGAGGTGATTACAAGTAGTGGTGTTGTGAGAAGGAGATGGAGAGAGTATTTTGAAGGTCTGTTGATGTGTTTGATGATAAGAGTGGCGATATAGGGTGTTTCGGTCAAGGGTGTGCAAAGTGAGAGGGTTAAGGAGAATGATTTGGTAAAGAGAGAAGAGGTAGTAAAAGATTTGTGGAAGATGAAGGCTGGCAGCGGCAGCGGGTTTTGATGGTATAGCAGTGGAATTTATAAAAAAGGGAAAACTGTGTTGTTGACTGATGGGAAGGTTATTTGATGATGTATAACTCAGGGTGAGGTGCCTGAGGATTGCAGAATGCTTGCATAGTTCCATTGTACAAAGACAAGGGATAAGAGTGAATGATGAAATTACTGAGTAAAGTTTTGTTGAGTATTGCTGGGAAATTTATATGGGAGGGTATTGATTGAGAGGGATGAAAGCATGTACAGACCCATAGATTGGGGAAGAGCAGTGGTGGTTCAGAATTGGAAGAGGATGTGTGGAACAGGTGTTTACTTTGAAGAATGTATGTGAGAAATACTTGAAAAGCAAAATGGATTTGTAGTAAGATTTATGGATCTGGAGAAAGCAGTATGGTAGCGTTGATAGAAAATGCTCTGTGTATGGTATTAAGAATATATGGGAGTGGGAGGCATGTGTATGTGTAGGAAGATAGGAAAGTGATTGGTTCTCAGTGAATGTTGGTTTGTGGGCATGGGTGTGTGATGTCTCCATGGTTATTTAATTTTTTATGGATCTGGTTGTTAGGGAGGTGAATGCAAGAGTTTTGGAAAGAGGGGCAAGTATGCAGTCTGGTGTGGAGAGAGAGCTTGGGAAGTGAGTCAGTTGTTGTTTGCTGATGATACAGCGCCGGTGGATGATTTGGGTGAGAAACGTGAAGCTGGTGACTGAGTTTGGTAAAGTGAGTGAAAGAAGAAAACTGAGAGTAAATGTGAATAAGAGTAAGGTTATTAGGTACGGTAGGGTTGAGGGACAAGTCAATCAGGAGGTAAGTTTGAATGGAGAAAAACTGGAGGAGAAGTGAAGTGTTTAAGGTATCTGGAGTGGATTTGGCAGCTGATGGAACCATGGAAGCGGAAGTCAATCATAGGGGGGGGGTGGGGAGGGGGCAAAAAGTTTTGGGAGGATTGAAGAATGTGTGGAAGTTGAGAACGTATTTTGGAAAGTAAAAATGGGTATGTTTGGAGGAATAGTGGTTCTAACAATGTTATATGTTGTGAGGTGTTAGGCTATAGATAGATTGTACGGAGGAGGGTGGATGTGCTAGAAATGAGATGTTTGAGGGAAAATATGTGGTGTGAGGTGGTTTGATCAAGTAAGTAATGAAGAATGAAAGGGTAAGAGAGATATGTGGTAAAAAAAGAGTGTGGTTGAGAGAGCAGAAGAGGGTGTTTTGAAATGATTATGTCACATGGAGAGAATGAGTGAGGAAAGATTGGCAAAGAGGATATATGTGTCCGGGGTGGAGGGAACGAGAAGTGGGGAGACAAATTGTAGTGGAAAGATAGGAGTGCAAAAGATTTTGAGTGATTGGGGCTAGAACCATGCAGGAGGGTGAAAGGCTGCAAGGAATAGAGTGAATTGGAATGATTTGGTATACGAGGTTGACGTGCTGTCAATGGGTTGAACCAGGGCATGTGAAGCATCTGGGGTAAACCATGGAAAGTTTTGTGAGGCCTGGATGTGGAAAGGGAGTGTATGGTTTGTGCATTATACATGACAGCTTGAGACGGAGTGTGAAGAAATGTGGCCTTTGTTGTCTTTTCGTAGCACTACCTCGCGCACATGCGGGGGTAGGGGGTTTTCATTTCATTATGTGGCTGGATGGCGACAGGAATGACTAAGGTCAGATAGTATGAATTATGTACATGTGTATATATGTATATGTCTGTGTGTGTATATATATTTGTATACGTCGAGATGTATAGGAATATATATGTGCGTGTGTGGACGATTTTGTATATACATGTGTATTTGGGTGGGGCAGGGCTATTCTTTCATCTGTAATCTTGCGCTACCTCGCTAACACGAGAGACAGTGACAGAGCATAATAAAAAAAAAAGATGTTTGGGAAGGGGGTAAATAAAGTGCGAAAGATAAGGGAAGAAATGGGAACATCAGTGAAGGGGGCTAATGGGGAGGTGAAAGACAAGTAGTGGTGATGTGAGAAAAAGATGGAGTGAGTATTTTGAAGGTTGGTTGAATGTGTTTGATAATAGAGTGGCAGATATAGGGTTGTTTTGGTCAAGGTGGTGTGCAAAGTGAGAGGATTAAGGAGAATGATTTGGTAAACAGAGAAGAGTAGTGAAGTTTTGCGAAGATGAAAGCTGGCAAGGCAGTGGTTTTGGATGGTATTGCAGTGGAATTTACTAAAAAGGGGTGCTGTGTTGTTGATTGGTTTTTTAAGATTATGTAGTAAATATTGACTCATGGTGAGGTGCCAGAGGATTGGTGGAATGTTTGCATAGTGCCACTGTACAGAGACAAAGGGGATAAAAGTGAGTGCTCAAATTACAGAGGTATAAGTTTGTTGAGTATTGCTGGAAATTATATGGGAGGGTTTGATTGAAAGGGTGAAGGCATATACAGAGCATCAGATTGGGGAAGAGCAGTGTGGTTTCAGAAGTGGTAGAGGATGTGTGGATCAGGTATTTACTTTGAAGAATGTATGTGAGAAATACTAGAAAACAAATGGATTGTATGTAGCATTTAGGGATTGGAGAAAACATATGATAGAGCTGATAGAAATGCTCTTGGGGGGGTATTAAGAATATATGGTGTGGGAGGCAGTTGTTAGAAGCAGTGAAAAGTTTTTATCAAGGATGTAGGCATGTGTATGTGTGATAGAGAGGAAAGTGATTGGTTCTCAGTGAATGTTTGGTTTGCGGCAGGGTGCATGATGTCTCCATGGTTGTTTAATTTGTTATGGATGAGGTTGTTAGGGAGGTAAATGCAAGAGTTTTAGAAAGCGGGATAAGTATGCAGTCTGTTGTGGAGGAGAGTTTGTGAGTGAGTCAGTTGTTGTTCACTGATGATACAGCGCTGGTGGCTGATTCATGTGAGAAACTGCAAAGCGGGTGATTGAGTTTGGTTAATTTTGGGTGAAAGAGAAAGCTAGAGTAAGGGTGAATAAGAGCAAGGTTATTGGGTTTCCCGTAGTGTTGAGGGACAAGAAACTGGGAGGTAAGTTTGAATGGATAGAAAATCTGGGGGAAGGAAGTGTTTTAGATATTTGGGAGGGGGTTTTGGGGCAGTGGATGGAACCATGGAAGCGGAAGTGAATCATAGGGTTGGGGGGGGGAAAATTTTTGGGAGCATTGAAGAAGGTGTGGAATTTGAGAACGTTATTTTGGAAAGCAAAAAGGGGTATGTTTGAAGGAATAGTGGGTTCTAACAATGTTAATATGGTTACAAGTCGTGGGCTATAGATAGAGTTGGTGCGGAGGAGGGGGGATGGCTAGAAATGAGATGTTTGAGGACAATAGTGGTGTAGGTGGTTTGATCTAGTAAGTAATGAAAGAAATGAAGGGTAAGAAAGATGTGTGGTTAAAAAACAAGAGTGTGGTTAAGAGAGTAGAAGAGGGTGTTTTAAAAATGATTTTGTCACATGGAGAGAATGAGGAGGAAAGATTGGCATAGAGGATATATGGGCAGAGGTGGAGGGAACAAGGAGAAGTGGGAGACCAAATTGGAGGTGGAAAGATGGAGTAAATAATTTTTGAGTGATCTGGGCCTGAACAACTGAGGGTGAAAGGGCATGCAGGACGAGTAAATGGTAACGATGTGGTATACCAGGTTCGATTGCTGTCAACAATTGAACGGGGCATTGAAGCGTCTGGGGAAAAAACATGGAAAGTTTGTGAGGCCTGGATGTGGGAAAGGGAGCTGTTGGTTGGTGCTTTATACAACAGTTTTGAGACGAGTGTGAAGAAATGTGGCCTTTGTTTGTCTTTTCGTAGCACTACCTTGCACACATGCGGGGAGGGGGTTCCATTTCTTAGGGTGGTGGGGTGGCGACGGGAATGACTAAGGTCAGATAGTAAAAAATCATGTACATGTATATATAATGTATATGTCGGGGGTTTCAGAAGTGGTAGAGATGTGTGGATCAGGTTTTTTGCTTTGTGATGTATGCAAGAAATACTTAGAAAAGCAAATGGATTTGTATGTAGCATTTATGGATCTGGAGAAGGCATATGATAGAGTTGATAGAGATGCTTGTGAGGTATTAAGAATATATGGTTTGGGAGGCAAGTTGTTAGAACAGTGAAAAGTTTTTATCGAGGATGTAAGGCATGTGTAATGTAGGGAAGAGAGGAAAGTGATTGGTTCTCATGGGAAAGTGGTTTGGGCAGGGGGTGTGTGATGTCTTCCCTGGTTGTTTTAATTTGTTTATGGATGGGGTTGTTAGGGAGGTAAATGCAAGAGTCTGGGAAAGAGGCAAGTATGAAGTCTGTTGGGGGTAAAAAAAAAGCTTTGGGGAAGTGAGTCAGTTTTGTTCGCTGATGATACAGCGCTGGGTGGTGGATTCATGTTGGGGAAACTGCGAAGCTGGGGACGGAGTTTTTAAAGTGTGGGGGAAGAAGAAGTTAAGATAAATGTGAATAAGAGCAAGGTTATTAAGGTACAGTTGGGTTGAGGGTCAAGTCAATTGGGAGGTGGGGTTTGAATGGAGAAAAACTGAGGATGAAGTGTTTTAGATATTGTGGAGTGGATCTGTTTAGCGGATGGAACCATGGAAGCGGAAGTGGATCATAGGTGGGGGAGGGGGCGAAAATTTTGGGAGCCTTTAAAATGGGTGGAAGTCGAGAACATTAATCCCGGGAAAACAAAAATGGGTAGTTGAAGAATAGAGTTCCAAAAATGTTGTATGGTTGCGAGGCGTGGGTATTGATAGAGTTGTGCGCAGGAGGATGGATGTGCTGGAAATGAGGATGTTTGAGGACAATGTGTGGTGGGAGGTGGTTTGATCGTGTAAGTAACGTAAGGGTAAGAGAGATGTGTGGAAATAAAAAAGCTGGGGTTTAGAGAGCAGAAGAGGGTGGGTTTTGAAATGGTTTTGGGGACATTGAGAAATGAGTGAAAGGAAAAGATTGGACCAAGAGGATAATTGTGTCGGAGGTGGAGGGAAAAGAGGGGAAGAGGGAGCCAAATTTGGGGGTGGAAAGATGGAGTAAAAGGATTTTGTGTGATCGGGGCCTGAACATGCAGGAAAGGGTGAAAGGAGGGCAAGGAATGAGTGAATTGAGCGATGTGGTATACAGGGGTTTACGTGCTGGGCGGTGGGGTTTTAATCAGGCAAAGTGAAGCCCTCCGGGGGAACCATGGGGAAAACTGTGTAGGTATGTAATTTGCGTGTGTGGACGGTGTATGTACATTTTGTGGGGGTTTTGGGGCCCTTTCTTTCGCTTTTTTCCTTTCGCACCTCGAAAACGCGGGAGGGCAGCGACAAAGTAAAAAAAAAAAAAAAATGTCTGTGTGTTATAATAATTTGTATACGTCGGATGTATAGGAAAAATATAGGTGCGGTGCGGACATTATGTAATACATGTGTATAAGGGGGTTGGGCCATTGTTTCCTCTGTTTTCCTTGCCCCTACCTCACTAACGCAGGAGACAGTGACAGAGTATATTAAAAAAAAAATGTTGGAAGGAGGTTTAAAAAAATTGCATAAGACGAGGGAAAAAATGGAAACATCAGTGAAGGGGGCTAATGGGAGGTGATTACAAGTGGTGGTGTTGTGAGAAGGAGATGGAGAGAGTATTTTAAAGGTCTGTTGAATGTGTTTGATGATAGAGTGGCAGATATAGGGTGGTTTTGGTCAAGGGGGGTTGCAAAGAGAGAGGGTTAAGGAGATGTTTTGGGAAAGAGAGAAAAAGGTAGTAAAAGATTTGTGGAAGATAAGCCGGAGGGCAGCGGGTTTGGAGGGTTTTAGCAGTGGAATTTATAAAAAGGGGGAAAACTGTTTTGTTGCGGGAGGGGAAGGGTTTTATTTAATTATGTATAACTCATGGTGAGGTGCCGAGGATTGGCAGAATGCTTGCATATTTCCCATTGTACAAAGACAAAGGGGATAAGATGAAGATGAAATTACAGAGAATAAGTTTGTTGAGTATTGCGGGGAAAATTATATGGAGGTTATTGATTGGGGAGGGTGAAAGCATGTACAGAGCATCAGATTGGGGAAGAGCAGTGTGGTTTCAAAAATTTGAAGGAGGATTGTGGGATCAGGTTGTTTACTTGAGAAGTATGTGAGAAATACTTAGAAAAGCAAATGGATTTGTATGTAGAATTTAGGGATCGGGAGAAAGGATATGGTAGCGTTGATAGAAATGCTCTGGTGGGTTTTAAAGAATATAGGGAGTGGGAGGAATGTGTATTGAGGAAGATAGGAAAGTGATTGGTTCTCAGTGAAGGGTTGGTTTGTGGCATGGGTGTGGATGTCTCCATGGTTATTTAATTTTTTATGGAAATCTGGTTGTTAGGGGGGTAATGTAAGAGTTTTGGAAAGAGGGGGGAAAAAAAAAGGTATGCAGTCTGTTGTGGAGAGAGAGCTTGGGAAGTGATTTCATTTGTTGTTCGCTGATGATACAGGGGTGGGGGTTTGATTTGGGGTGAGAATGTGAAGCTTGACGAGTTTGGTAAAGTGAGTGAAAGAAGAAAACTGAGAGTAAATGGAATAAGAGAAAGGGTTTATTAGGTACGGTGGGGGTTGAGGGACAAGTCAATCGGGAGGTAAGTTGAATGGAGAAAGACTTAAGGAAGTGAAGTGTTTTAGATATTTTGGGAGTGGATTGGCACTATGGAACCATGGAACCCGGAAGTCAATAAAGGGGTGGGGGAGGGGCAAAAGTTTTGGGAGGATTGAAGAATGTGTGGAAGTTGAGAACGTTATTTTGGAAAGTAAAAATGGGTATTTTTGGGGGAATAGTGTTCAAAACAATTTTTAATTTGGCGAGGTGTAGGCTATAGATAGTTTTGGGTATGGAGGAGGGTGGATGTGCTAGAAATGAAAAATGTTTTGAGGACAATATTGTGGTGTAGGTGGGTTTTATCGAGGGAAATAAGAAAGAATGGGTAGGGAAAGAGATTGTGGTAATAAAAGAGTGTGGTTGAGAGAGCAGAAGAGGGGGTTTTTAAAATGATTATGTCACATGGAGAGGAAAGGGAGGAGAGATTTGGGAAAGAGGATATATGTGTCCGTGGTGGAGGGAACGAGAAGGGGAGACCAATGTAGGGGGAAAGATGGAGTGGGAAAAGATTTTGAGTGTTGGGGCTAGAACATGCAGGAGGTGAAAGGGTGCAAGGAATAGAGTGAATGGAATGATTTGGTATACCGAGGTTTACGGGCTGTCAATGGGTTGAACCAGGGCAGTGAAGCATCTGGGGTAAACCATGGAAATTTTGTGAGGCCTGGAGGGGAAAGGGACTGTTGGTTTTGGTGCATTATACTTGGACGCTTGAGATCGAGTGTGAAGAAATGTGGCCTTTGTTGTCTTTTTTGTTAAACACTACCCCCGCGCACTCGCGGGGGTAGGGGGTTTTCATTTCATTATGTGGCTGGATGGGACAGGAATGACTAAGGTCAATAGTATGAATTATGTACATGTGTATATATGTATATGGGCGTGTGTGTATATATATTGGGATACGTCGAGATGTTAGGAATTTTATGTGTGCATGTGTGGACATTTTGTAATACAGTGTATTTGGGTGGGGCAGGCTATTCTTTCATCTTATTTTTGCGCTACCTCACTAACACGAGAGACTTTTCAGAGCATAATAAAAAAAAAAAAAGATTTTTGGAAGGGGGTAAATAAAATGCGAAAGAAAGGGAAGAAATGGGAACATCAGTGAAAAGGGGGTAATGGGAGGTGATGACAAGTATGGGATGTGGAAAAAGATGGAGTGAGTATTTTGAAAAGGTTTTTGAATGTGTTTGATAATAATGGCAGATATAGGGTGTTTTTAAACCAGGTGGGGTGCAAAGTGAGAGGGTTAAGGAGGGAAAGATTTTGGGAACAGAGAAAGGTATAAAAGTTTTCGGAAGATGAAAGCGGCAAGCAGTGGTTTTGGATGGGATTGCAGTGGAAATTTTCTAAAAAAGGGGTGACTGGTTTTTGATGGTTTTTAAGATTATGTAATACTAAGGACACATAGTGAGGGCCAGAGGTTGGTGAATGTTTGCATAGTGCCACTGTACAGAGACAAAGGGGATAAAATGAGTGCTAAAATTTCCCAGAGTATAATTTTTTGTGGAGGCTGGGAAATTATATGGGAGGGTAGATGAAAGGTGAAGGCATATACAAGCATCAGTTTGGGGGAAGAGCTTGTGGTTTCAGAAGGGAAGAGGTGTGTGGATCAGGTATTTACTTTGAAGAAGGGAAGGTGAGAAATACTTAAAAAACAAATGGATTGTATGTAGCATTTATGGATCTGGAAAAGGGACATATGATAGAGCTATAGAAATGCCGGTGGGGGGATTTAAGAATATAGGGTTGGGAGGCAAGTTTTTAGAAGCGTGAAAAGTTTTTATAAAGGATGTAAGGCATGTGTTATGTGTTGATAGAGAGGAAAGTGTTTGGTTCTCAGTGAATGTTGGTTGCGGCAGGGGGTGAATGATGTTCTCCATGGTTGTTTAATTTGTTTATATGGGGTTTTGTTAGGGAGGTAAATGCCAAGAGTTTTAGAAAGCGGGATAATTATGCAGTCTTTTTGGGGGAAGAGCTTGTGAAGTGATTCATTTTTGTTTTTTCACTGAAATACAGCGCTGGTGGCTGATTCATGGGAAAAAACTGCAGAAGCGGTTTATTGAGTTTGGTAGTTTGTGCAAGAAGAAAGCTGAGAGTAAATGGGGAATAAACCCAAGGGTTTAAATTGGGTACGGGAGTTGAGGGACAGTCAACTGGAGGTAATTTTGAATGGAGAAAATCGGGAGGAAGTGAAGTTTTTGATATTTGGAGGGGAAATTTGGCAGTGGATGGAACCATGGAAGCGGAATTAAATTCATAGGGTTGGGGAGGGGCGAAATTTTTGGGAGCTTGAAGAATGTGGGATTTGAGAACGTTATTTTTGGAAAGCAAAAGGGGTATGTTTGAAGGAATAGTGGTTTCTGACAATGTTATATGGTTAAAAAGTCGGGCTATAGTTTGAGTTGTGCGGAGGAGGGTGGATGTGCAAAAATTCAGATTTTGGGGACAATATGTGGTGTGGGGTGGTTTTGATCTAGTAAGTAATGAAAGAATGAAAGGGTAAAAAAGATGTTGGTAATAACAAGAGTGGGGTTAAGAGAGTAAAAGAGGGGTTTTGAAATGATTTTGTCACATGGAGAATGAGTGAGGAAAGATTGGAAAAGAGGATAGATGTGGCGGGGTTTGGAGGGAACAAGGAGTTTGGGGGAGCCCAAATTTGGGAGGGGGAAAGATGGATGAAATAGATTTTGAGTGATCTGGGCCGAACATATGGGGGGTGAAAGGCAGGCAAGGAACAGAGTGAATTGTAACGATGTGGTATACCAGGGTTCGACGTGCTGTCAACAGATTGAACCAGGGCATGTGAAGCGGCTGGAAAACATGGAAAGTTTTGTGAGGCCTGGATGTGGAAAGGGGGCTGTTGGTTTGGTGCATATACATGACAGCTTGAGACGGAGTGTGAAGAAATGTGGCCTTTGTTGTCTTTTCGTAGCACTACCTTGCACACATGCGGGGGAGTGGGGTTTCCCTTTCATTTTGTGGGGGGGTGGCGACGGGGAAAGACTAAGGGCAGTAGTATAAATCTGTACTGTAATATATATGTATATGTCTTGTGTGTATATATATTTGTATTCGTCGAATGTATAGGGAAAATATATGTGCGTTGTGGACATTTATGTAATACATGTGTATTAGGTGGGTTGGGCCATTGTTTCCTCCCGTTTCCTTGCCTACCATTTGCTAACGCAGGAGACCCGTGACAGTAAATAAAAAAAAAAGGGGTTTTGGAAGGAGGTAAATGAAGTGGTAAGACGAGGGAACAAATGGAAAAATCAGTGAAGGGGGCTAATGGGGAGGGGATTACAAGTAGTTGGTGTTGTGAGAAGGAGAGGAGAGATATTTTGAAGGTCTGTTGAATGTTTTGAGGATAGAAATGGGAGATATTGGGTGTTTCGGTCAGGGGGTGTGCAAAGTGGAGAGGTTAAGGGGAATTGATTTGGTAACCGAGAAGAGGGAGTAAAAGATTTTTGGTAAGATGAAGGCCGGCAGGGCAGCGAGTTTGGGTGGTATAGCAGTGGAATTTATAAAAAGGGGGGAACTGTGTTGTCGACCGGATGAAGGTTATTTAAATTTGTATAACTCATGGTGAAAGGTTCCTGAGGGATTTGGGAGAAATGCTTGCATAGTCCATTGTACAAAAACAAAGGGGGTAAAGTGAATATGAAATTACAGATATAATTTGTTGAGATTGCTGGGGAAATTAATGGGAGGTATTGGGTTGGAGGGTGAAAGCATGTCAGAGCATCAGATTGGGGAAGAGCAGTGTGGTTTCAGAAATTGGGAAAAGGTGTGTGGATCAGGTGTTTTTCTTTGAAGAATGTATGGAGAAATACTTTTGAAAAGCAAATGGATTTGTATGTAAATTAGGGTCCCGGAGAAAGCATATGGTAGCGTTGATAGAAATGCTCTGTGTGGGGTTTAAGAATATATGGAGTGGGAGGCCCTGGGTATGTTTAGGAAATAGGAAAGTGATTGGTTTCTCATTTAAAGTTGGTTTGTGGCATGGGTGTGTGATGTCTCCATGGTTATTTAATTTTTTATGATCTGGTTGTTAGGGGGGTGAATGAAGAGTTTTGGAAAGAGGGGCAAGTATGCCCGCGTTTTGGAGAGAGAGCCCTTTGGGAGTGAGTCAGTTTTTTTGTTCGCTGATGATACAGCGCTGGGGGATAATTGGGTGAGAAAAGGGGAAGCTGGTGACGGGGTTTGGTAAAGTGAGTGAAAAAGAAAACTGAAGTAAATGTAATAAAGTAAGGTTATTAGGGACGGGAGGGTTGAGGGACAAGCAATCAGGAAAGGGAAAATTTGAATGGGGAAAAACTTAGGAAGTGAAATGGTTTTAGAATATCTGGAGTGGGTTTGGCAAACTGAAGGAACCATGGAAGCGGAAGTCAATCATAGGGTGGGGG
>NC_092231.1:53159740-53164120 GCF_036320965.1 Panulirus ornatus
ATGTGTATATGAGTATGAATGTATGGATATGAGTACCGATGTGGTATATGAGTACTGATGTGGTATTGATAGATGGTTATGAGACGATGTGGTATATGGTACCGATGTGGTATATGAGTACGATGTGGTATATGAGTATAGTGATATGATATGATGTGGTATATGACTGATGTGGTATATATATGTGGTATATGATGGTTGGTATGAGTACCGGTTGGTATATGGAATGATGTGTTATGATACCGATGTGGTATATGAGTATGATGTGGTATATGAGTACCGTGTGGTATATGAGTACTGATGTGGTATATGAGTACTGATGTGGTATATGGATATCGATGTGTATATGAGTACTGATGTGGTATGATAGTGGTATATAGACGATGTGGTATATATACTGTGGTATGAGTACGTTGGTAATGAGTACGATTGGTAATTTGTTGGTACCGTGTGGAGTATATGAGTATGATGTGGATATGAGTACTGATTGGTATGAGTATGACCGATGTGGTATATGAGTACTGATGTGGTATATGAGTACCGATGTGGTATATGAGTACTGATGTGGTATATGAGTACTGATGTGGTATATGAGTACTGATGTGGTATATGAGTACGATGTGGTATATGAGTACTGATGTGGTATATGAGTACCTGATGTGGTATATGAGTACTGATGTGGTATATGAGTACTGATGTGGTATATGAGTACTGATGTGGTATATGAGTACCGATGTGGTATATGAGTACTGATGTGGTATATGAGTACCGATGTGGTATATGAGTACTGATGTGGTATATGAGTACCGATGTGGTATATGAGTACTGATGTGGTATATGAGTACTGATGTGGTATATGAGTACTGATGTGGTATATGAGTATGATGTGGTATATGAGTACGATGTGGTATATGAGTACAGATGTGGTATATGAGTACCTGATGTGGTATATGAGTACCGATGTGGTATATGAGTACTGATGTGGTATATGAGTACTGATGTGGTATATGAGTACTGATGTGGTATATGAGTACCTGATGTGGTATATGAGTACCTGATGTGGTATATGAGTACTGATGTGGTATATGAGTACTGATGTGGTATATGAGTACTGATGTGGTATATGAGTACCGATGTGGTATATGAGTACTGATGTGGTATATGAGTACTGATGTGGTATATGAGTACTGATGTGGTATATGAGTACTGATGTGGTATATGAGTACCGATGTGGTATATGAGTACTGATGTGGTATATGAGTACTGATGTGGTATATGAGTACTGATGTGGTATATGAGTACCGATGTGGTATATGAGTACTGATGTGGTATATGAGTACTGATGTGGTATATGAGTACTGATGTGGTATATGAGTACCGATGTGGTATATGAGTACCTGATGTGGTATATGAGTACTGATGTGGTATATGAGTACGATGTGGTATATGAGTACCGATGTGGTATATGAGTACCGATGTGGTATATGAGTACCGATGTGGTATATGAGTACTGATGTGGTATATGAGTACCGATGTGGTATATGAGTACTGATGTGGTATATGAGTACCGATGTGGTATATGAGTACCGATGTGGTATATGAGTACTGATGTGGTATATGAGTACCGATGTGGTATATGAGTACTGATGTGGTATATGAGTACCGATGTGGTATATGAGTACTGATGTGGTATATGAGTACCGATGTGGTATATGAGTACCGATGTGGTATATGAGTACTGATGTGGTATATGAGTACTGATGTGGTATATGAGTACCGATGTGGTATATGAGTACCGATGTGGTATATGAGTACTGATGTGGTATATGAGTACCGATGTGGTATATGAGTACCTGATGTGGTATATGAGTACTGATGTGGTATATGAGTACCGATGTGGTATATGAGTACTGATGTGGTATATGAGTACTGATGTGGTATATGAGTACCGATGTGGTATATGAGTACTGATGTGGTATATGAGTACTGATGTGGTATATGAGTACTGATGTGGTATATGAGTACCGATGTGGTATATGAGTACCGATGTGGTATATGAGTACTGATGTGGTATATGAGTACTGATGTGGTATATGAGTACTGATGTGGTATATGAGTACTGATGTGGTATATGAGTACTGATGTGGTATATGAGTACTGATGTGGTATATGAGTACTGATGTGGTATATGAGTACTGATGTGGTATATGAGTACTGATGTGGTATATGAGTACTGATGTGGTATATGAGTACCGATGTGGTATATGAGTACGATGTGGTATATGAGTACCGATGTGGTATATGAGTACCGATGTGGTATATGAGTACCGATGTGGTATATGAGTACTGATGTGGTATATGAGTACCGATGTGGTATATGAGTACCGATGTGGTATATGAGTACCGATGTGGTATATGAGTACTGATGTGGTATATGAGTACCGATGTGGTATATGAGTACTGATGTGGTATATGAGTACTGATGTGGTATATGAGTACCGATGTGGTATATGAGTACTGATGTGGTATATGAGTACTGATGTGGTATATGAGTACTGATGTGGTATATGAGTACCGATGTGGTATATGAGTACTGATGTGGTATATGAGTACCGATGTGGTATATGAGTACCGATGTGGTATATGAGTACCGATGTGGTATATGAGTACTGATGTGGTATATGAGTACCTGATGTGGTATATGAGTACCGATGTGGTATATGAGTACCGATGTGGTATATGAGTACCGATGTGGTATATGAGTACCGATGTGGTATATGAGTACTGATGTGGTATATGAGTACCGATGTGGTATATGAGTACTGATGTGGTATATGAGTACTGATGTGGTATATGAGTACTGATGTGGTATATGAGTACTGATGTGGTATATGAGTACTGATGTGGTATATGAGTACTGATGTGGTATATGAGTACTGATGTGGTATATGAGTACCGATGTGGTATATGAGTACCGATGTGGTATATGAGTACTGATGTGGTATATGAGTACCGATGTGGTATATGAGTACCGATGTGGTATATGAGTACTGATGTGGTATATGAGTACTGATGTGGTATATGAGTACTGATGTGGTATATGAGTACCGATGTGGTATATGAGTACTGATGTGGTATATGAGTACTGATGTGGTATATGAGTACTGATGTGGTATATGAGTACTGATGTGGTATATGAGTACCGATGTGGTATATGAGTACTGATGTGGTATATGAGTACTGATGTGGTATATGAGTACCGATGTGGTATATGAGTACTGATGTGGTATATGAGTACTGATGTGGTATATGAGTACTGATGTGGTATATGAGTACCGATGTGGTATATGAGTACTGATGTGGTATATGAGTACTGATGTGGTATATGAGTACCTGATGTGGTATATGAGTACTGATGTGGTATATGAGTACTGATGTGGTATATGAGTACTGATGTGGTATATGAGTACCGATGTGGTATATGAGTACCGATGTGGTATATGAGTACGATGTGGTATATGAGTACCTGATGTGGTATATGAGTACTGATGTGGTATATGAGTACCGATGTGGTATATGAGTACCTGATGTGGTATATGAGTACTGATGTGGTATATGAGTACTGATGTGGTATATGAGTACCGATGTGGTATATGAGTACTGATGTGGTATATGAGTACTGATGTGGTATATGAGTACCGATGTGGTATATGAGTACCGATGTGGTATATGAGTACCGATGTGGTATATGAGTACTGATGTGGTATATGAGTACTGATGTGGTATATGAGTACTGATGTGGTATATGAGTACCTGATGTGGTATATGAGTACTGATGTGGTATATGAGTACCGATGTGGTATATGAGTACTGATGTGGTATATGAGTACTGATGTGGTATATGAGTACTGATGTGGTATATGAGTACCGATGTGGTATATGAGTACCTGATGTGGTATATGAGTACTGATGTGGTATATGAGTACTGATGTGGTATATGAGTACTGATGTGGTATATGAGTACTGATGTGGTATATGAGTACTGATGTGGTATATGAGTACTGATGTGGTATATGAGTACTGATGTGGTATATGAGTACCGATGTGGTATATGAGTACTGATGTGGTATATGAGTACCGATGTGGTATATGAGTACTGATGTGGTATATGAGATACCGATTTTATATGAGTACTGATGTGTATATGATACTGATGTGGATAAAATTGAATACTGATGTGGTATATGAGCTACTGAAGTGGTAATATCAGTACGATGAGGTACTATGAGCACCGATGTGGTATATAACCGAGTGGTATACTTAGTACTGATGTGGTATATGAAGTACCGATGTGGTATAATGAGTACCGATGTGGTTTAT
>NC_092232.1:0-6646 GCF_036320965.1 Panulirus ornatus
TTCGATTCTTTCTCTTTAGCTGTATAAGATAATCTTAAAATACAAAGAGTCTTCATTTTCATTTCCTAGAAAAACGGTTCTTCATGTTTTAAGATCGTGTATTGATCGAAAAAGAAATTTCCCTGAAAAATTCCCTACCAATTTTTGGTCATTAGATCTTAAAAAAACGAACATTCTCCATTTTATGCGTATGTTGTATTGAAATCTATGTAAAAGTTTATTTTATCAATAAAGAATTTCCCTATCCTCTTTTCCTTTCCTCTTTAATCTTAATTTCTTAAAACAAGATTCTTCATTTTCATATGCTAAAAAAAACCATTCCTATGTTTTAGAGACTGTATTGATCAAAAAAAGGGTTTCGTGATGATTCCCTGCCATTTTTGTCATTTTAGTAACAGATTATTTAAAAACGAAAATTGTCCATTTTTACATCATTAATAGTGTTTAGAAAGCTTTTCCCTTTTTCTTTCTCTTTAGCTGTTAATAGATATCTTAAAAACAAAGATTCTTATTTCTATATCCTCGAATAAACTGATTCCTATAAGAGCTGTTTTTGATCAAAAAACAAACTTCCCTGTAAATTTCCCCGCCATTTTTGTCCATGGTCATGTCATATATTAAAACATGGACATTCTCCGTTTTTTATATGTTTAATAGTGTTTAGAGAGGTGTATTTAGAAATTTTTCTTTCTCTTTCCTGATAACAGATATTTTTTGAAAAAAAAGATTCTTCATTTTCGTTATCTAGAAAAACAATTCCCTGCCATGTTCTCCCCGTTTCTTGTAACAGAGGATTTCAGGAACGAACATTCTCCTTAGATCAATAGCTTTTGGGAAAGTTGTATTGAAGTCTTTTTCTTTCTCTTTACGGAAATTTAAATAATTTTAAAAATGTTTTGAGACCTGCATTAATCGAAAAAAAAGATTTCCCCTGAAAAATTCCCTGCCTTTTAGTGTCATTAATTAGTTAATGGAAGTATTGATCGATAAAGAAAAAATTTCCCTTAAAAATTCCCTGCCTTTTTTTGTCGATTCTCCTATTAGATCTTCAATATGAACATTCTCCATTTTTACTCTTTAGTAGTGTTTGAAAAGCTGTATTAGAAAAGTATATTTTTTCCGAAGAAAATTCCCTACTTTTTTTCTTTCTCTCTAGCGGTATTAGGTAATCTTAAAAACAAAGATTCTTCTTTTTTCATGACCTAGAAAAACGTTTTCTATATTTCAAAGCTGTATTGATCGAAAAAAAAAAATTTCCCGGGAAAAAATTTCCCTGCCTTTCTTAAAGGAACATTCTTCAAAATTTATATCGTTTAATAAATCTATTGAAATTCTATTGCCCAAGTAATTTTTTCCCTTATAAATTTCCTACTCTTTTTCTTTTTCTTTACCCGGTAATAGATTATCTTAAAAACAAAGATTCTGCATACCCATATTTGAAAAAAAACTTTTATCGATCGAAAAAAAAAAAATTCCCTGAAAAATTCCTGCCATTTTTATCTTAAAATTTTCATAGTGTTTAAAAAGCTGTATTAAAATCTGTTCCAGAAAGTATATTGTATCCCTAAAGAAATCCCTACCTTTTTTTCTTTCTCTTTAGCGGTAATAGATAATTTTTAAAAACAAATATTCTTCTTTTCTATCCTAGAAAAACGATTCCTCCATGTTTTTAGAGCTGAATTTTGATCGAAAAAAACAATTTCCCTTTGAAAAATTCCCCTGCCATTTTTTTCGTTTTTAGTAAACAGACCAAAAAATTATTTTTTACACTTTTTAAATTGTATTTAGAAATCTGTATTGAAATCTATTTCTTTCCTAAAGAATTCCCTTACCTTTTCTTCTTTTTAAACGTTAATGTTTAATCTTGAAAACAAAGATTCTTCCTTTTCTTATCGTAGAAAAAACGGTTTTTTCATATTTTAAGAGCTGTTATTGATCGAAAAAAAACAATTTCCCTAAGAATTCCTGCCATTTTTTGGTAAGGGAAAAGGGTCTTTAAAAAACGATCATTCTCCATTTTTACATCGTTTAAGGGGTGTTCCAAAAAAAGGTGAATCATATATTTAGAAGGTATATTTTTCCCTAAAAAAATTTCCTTTTTTTTAATTTCTTTCTTCGTAATAGAAGATTTTTCCACTTTAATATGGCTAAAAAAACGATACCTCATGTTTTAGATCTTTATTGATTCGAAAAAAAGAATCTGAAAAATTTCCCGCCTTTTTTGGAATTTTCGTAATGTTAAGATCAAAAAACGAGACCCCTCCATTTTTACTCGTTTAATAGTTAGAAAAACTGTATTGAAATCGATTTGAAGGTTATATTATAATAATAAAGGACAGTGTTCTTAATTTTCATATCCTATAAAAAAACGGTTTCCTCACGAATTGAGATCGGCATTCATCGGAAAAAAATTTCCCTGTAAAATTCCCTACCATTTTTTGTCATTACTCGTATCAGATGTTAAAATTCGAACATTCTCCCTTTTGGGTCGTTGAATAATTTTTAAAAAAAGCTGTATGAAGAAAAATTTTCTCCAAGAATTCCCTCCCTTTTCATTTTACTTTTAGCTGTATAAGATAATCTTAAAAACAAAAGATTTCAAATTTCCTAGAAAAGGGTTCCTCATGTTTTAAGATCGTATTGGGTTTCCCAAAAAAAATTCCCCTTTTTTTGTCTTAAAAAACGACCATTCTCTTTTCTACTTTCACATTTTTACATTACTTTAGAAAGCTTTTGCCTTTTTCTTTCTCTTTAGCTGTAATAGAAACTTAAAAACAAAATTCTTCATTCTATAATTTTCAAAAAAAAAAATTCTGATTTTTTAAGAGCTGTTTTGATCGAAAAACAAATTTCCTGAAAAATTCCTGCCATTTTTTGTTATGTCTCGTAACTGATCTTAAAAAAACGAACTATTTCATCCCTAAGGAATTCCTTACCTCTTTTTCTTTCTTCTTAATGGTATAGAATTATCTTAAAAAAACAAAGATTTGGTTCGTTTTCCATGGACAAAAAAAACGATATCTCAATATTGATAAAATAAAATTTCCCTGAAAATTTTCCCTGCTATTTGTATGTCGTTTTCGTAAGATCAAAAGAATGATTCTCTATTTCCATAATTCTCTATTCATGACCTAGAAAAAGATTCCTTTTGAGGAATTGATCGATTGTATTGATCAAAAAAAAAATTTCCTGAAACAATTCCCTGCCATTTTTGTATTACTTGTAAAGATCGGTAAAAAAAGGGAACATTTTCATTTTGCATATCGTTTAATGTGTTTAAAGCCTGTATTGAAATCTATTTAAAAAGTATTTTTTTATCCCTAAAAATCTCCCTTTTTTTCTTCTTCTTTAGTGTAACAGATATCCTTAAAAACAAAAGATTCTTCATTGTATATCATGGAAAAAGTTCCTCAGTTTTAAAACTGTATTGATGGAAAAAAAAAATTCTGTGGGAACAATTCCCTGCAATTGTTTCTCGTTTTTCGTAACAGATCTGATGTTTTAGAAAACTGTATTTAAAAAGTATAAGAAATTATCTACTTTTTTTATTTCTCTCTAGCGGTAATAGATAAGCTTAAAAAACAAGATTCTGTATTTTCCTGATTAGAAAATGATTCCTCATTTTCTAAGAGCTGTATTGATCGAAAAGAATTTTTCCCTGAAACATTCCTGCCATTTTTTGTCATTACTCGTAACAGCTCTTAAAAAGGAACATTCTCCATTGTTATACTGTTTAATGTATAGCTGTATTGAAAGCTATTTAGAAAATAAATTTCATTGCTAAGAGATTCCCTACTCTTTTTTCTTTCTCTTTAGCGTTAATAGATAATTAAAACAAAGAAATCTTCATTTTTTTTCATGTTTTAAGACCTGTATGATCGGAAAAAAATTTCCTGGAAAAATTTCCCTGCCTTTTTTTTGTCATTATTCGTATCAGAGGATCTCTAAAACGAACATTCACCATTTTTCATAGTTTTTGGAAAAGGTGTATTGAGATCTAATTAAAAAGTATATTTTATCCTAAAGAATTACCTACCTTTTTTTTTTTTCTCTTTAGCGGTAATAGATAATTTAAAAACAAAATTCTTCATTTTCATATCCTAGAAAAGCGATTCTTCATGTTTTAAGAGCCGTATTTGATCGAAAAAAAACATTTCCCTGAAAAATTCTTTTTGCTTTTTTTTCATTTCTATAAAAGATTCTTAAAAACGAACATTCTAACATTTTTTACATCGTTTATAGTGGTTAGGGAAACTGTATAGAAATCTATTTCTTTTCTAAAGAATTCCCTTCCTTTTTTATTTCTTTTTAACGGTAATAAATCATCTTAAAAAACCAAAGATTCTTCATTTTTAGATAATGAAAAAACGATTTTTTCATATTTTAAGAGCTATATTGATCGAAAACGAAATGTCCTGACAAATACCATGCCATTATTTTGTCACTACTATTAAAAACGAATTCATTCTCCCATTTTTATATCGTTCAGGTGAATTAAATCTATTAGAATTTCCTTTTTTTTTCTCTTTCTTCGAAATAGATTATCTTGAAATCAGAAGATTCTAATTTTCATGTATCCTAACAAGCTATTCCTCATGTTTTCAGGATCTTTATTGATCCGAAAATAGTTTCCCTGGAAAAATTCCCAAGCCAATTTTTGGTTATACTCGTTAATATAAGGTCTAAAACGAAGATTCTCATTTTTACATCGGTGTGATAATGTCTAGAAAACTCTATTGAAGTCTATTTTTTAGCAGGTACATTTATCTAAAGATTATATGTACCTTATTATATTAATAAGACAGTTATTCTTATTTTCATATCATATTAAAAACGATTACTCATGAAAAAAAATTCCTGAAAAACTTCCCGTCATTTTTTTTTCTTTTTCTCGTTATCAGATGTTAAAATCGAACATTCACCATCTTTAGGGTCGTTGATAGTGTTTAAAAAGCGGTATTGAAATCTATTCTAAGTATATTTCTCTCTCAAGGATTCCATACCTTTCATTCTTTCTCTTTAGCTGTAATTAAAAACGTAAATTCATTTTCATTTCCAAGGAAAAAACGATGCCTCATGTTTTAAGATCTGTATTGATCGAAAAAAAAATTTCCCGAAAAATTCCTGCCATTTTAGTCATTACTCATAACAGATCCAAAAAACGAACATTCTCATTTTCTATAACTCTTCATAGTGTTTAGAAAGTTGTATTGAAATGTATCTAGAAAGTTTATTTTATTCTAAAAGAATTTCTAACGTCTTTTCCTTTCTCTTTAACAGTAATAGATAATCATAAAAACAAATATTCTTCATTTTCATATGCTAAAAAAACGATTCCTCATGTCTTAAGCGCTGAATTGATCGAAAAAAAAATTTCCCTGAAAAATTCCCTGCCATTTTCTGTCGTTTCTCGTAACAGATTATGTTAAAAACGACCATTCTCCATTTTTACATCTTTTTCTTTCTTTTATTTTAAGAGCTATTTTGATAGAAAAACAAATTTCCCTGCAAAATTCCCTACCATATTCTTGTCATTATTCGTAACAGATCTCTATAACGAAAATTCTCCATTTTTCATAGTGTTTAGAAAGCTTTATTGAAATCTATTTAGAAAGTATATATTATCCCTAAAGAATTACGTACCCTTTTTTCTTTCTCTTTAGAGGTAATCGATAATCTTAAAAACAATAATTCTTCATTTTCATTTCCTATAAAAACGATTCCTCATGTTTTAAGAGCTACATTGATTGAAAAAAAATTTCCCTGAAAAATTTCCAGCCATTTTTGGTCATTGCTCGTAATATAAGGTCTAAAAACGAAGATTCTCCATTTTTACATCGTTTAATAGTTTAAAAAACTGTATTGAAATCGATTTAGAAGGTACAGTGATTCTTCATTTTCATATCCTATAAAAACGATTTCTCATGATTTGAGATCGGCATTCATCGGAAAAAAAAAATTCCCTGAAAAATTCCCTGCCATTTTTTGTCATTACTCGTATCAGATGTTAAAATCGAACATTCTCCATTTTTACATCGTTTAAAAATATATTTGAAATCTATTTAGTAAGTATATTTTCATTAAAGAATTCCCTACCTTTCTATTCTTTCTCTTTAGCTGTATAAGATAATCTTAAAAACAAAGATTCTTCATTTTCATTTCCTAGAAAAACGGGTTCTTCTGTTTTAAGATCTGTATTGATCGAAAAGAAATTTCCCTGAAACATTTCCTACCAATTTTTGGCATTAGCTCTTAAAATACGAACATTTCCATTTCTATGGACGTATGTTGTATTGAAATCCTATTTAAAATGTTTATTTATAAATTAAAGAATTCTACTTTTTTCCTTTCTCTTTTATATTATTCTTAAAACAATGAGTCTTCATTTTCATATGCTAAAAAAACATTCCTCATGTTTTAAGAGTGAATTGATCAAAAAAAGGGTTTTCCGTGATGAATTCCCTGCCCATTTTCTGTCATTTCTAGTAACTGATTATCTTTTTAAAAAAAGAACATGGTCAATTTTTACATCATTTAATAGTGTTTAGAAAGCTTTTCCTTTTTCTTCTCTTTAGCTGTAATAGATATCTTAAAAAACAAAGAGTTTCACTTTCCATATCTCGAAAACGATTTCCTATAAGAGCTG
>NC_092232.1:6746-18048 GCF_036320965.1 Panulirus ornatus
TTATATATTTTTTTTTTTTTTTGCTTTGGTCGCGTCTCCCGCGTTTGCGAGGTTTAGGCAAGGAAACAGACGAAAGAAAAGGCCCCCACCCACCCCCATACACATGTATATGCATGCACGTCCACACATGCAAATATACATACCTACACAACTTACCATGGTTTTACCCCAGAGCTTTACATGCCCTGATTCAATCCACGACAGCACGTCAACCCCGTATACCACATCGATCAATTCACTCTATTCCTTGCCCTCCCTATCTCACTCTGCTATGCTTCAGGTCCCGATCATACTAAATTTTTCCACTCCACCTTTCCACATCCAATTGGGTCATCCACGTCTCCTCGTTCCTCCACCCCGACATAAATATCCTCTGGCAATCTTTTCCTCACTCATTCTCTCCATATATATATTATATTATATATATATATATCTATATATAATATATATATTTATAATATATATATATATTATATATATATATATATATATTTATTTGTATATATATATATATTATATATATAGATGTATATATATATGTATATATAATAATAATGTATATAATATATGTTAATATATATTATATATATATATATAATATATATATATATTATATTGAATGGATCACAATTTTGTGCGTGATCAAGATATGGATCAGACATCCCTCAGTTGCATCTCAGACGGTTTACAATCTAAAGTCCCTCTATCGCGGCGCCTGTCAATTAACACGTAATCCAATAACGCTCTCTGGCCATCTCTACTACTGGCATACGTATACTCTATGTATATCTCGCTTTTTAAATCAGGTTATTCCCAATCACCAGTCCTTTTCAGCCAAAAATGCTACAAGCTCTTCACATTTCAATTTACAACACTGAACACCCCATGGTATACCTATTATTCCTCAACTGCCACATTACTTACCTGTGCATTCAAATCAACCCATCACTATACGAAGGTTTGTGCATCAAAACCACTAACACACTCATCAGGCCTGCTCCAAAACCACTTGCTTCATGATCTTTCTTCTCATGCCCAGGTGCATATGCACAATTTAATCACCATCTATTCTCATCAACTTTCCGTTTTTCCATACTAATACGAGAATGTACTTTCTTACTTCTATCAATACTCCACAACTCCGGGTTCAGGAGTACGCTAATCACTCCCCTTTGCTCTTGTCCTCTCACTAACCCCTGACTTTACTCCCAAAGGACATTCCCAAAACAACCTCTTCCCCTTTACTTAGCTTCGTTTTCACTTCAGAGCCAAAACATTCTAGGTTCCTTTCCTCAGACATACTATCTATCTCTCCATTTTTTCACGTCATGGTTACATTCCACACACATTTAGACCCCCAATTGAGGTCTACGTGGAGGGATTGAGCACTCCCCGAGTGACTCCTTTGTTTCCCATTTTCTTAGAAAGTTAAAAAATACATGGAGGGGAGGAGTTCTGCCCACCGCTCCCGTCCCCTCTACTGCCTTCTTACGGACACGTGAGGAATGCCGTGGGAAGTATTCTTTCACCCTATCCCCAAGGATATATATATAAATACATACACACACCTTATAAACCTACATAAACATACATATATATATATATATATATATTTATTATATTATATATATATCTATATATATTATATATATATATATATATATATTTATTATATTAGGATGGTCAAATTTTTGTGCGTGGTCATCACGTGATCAAGATAATGATCAAGACATCCCTCCAGTCTGGCACCTCTCAAGCACGTTTAAATCTAAAAGTCCCTCTATCGCGCGCCTTTGTCAATTAACATCGTAATCCAATAAAACGCTCTCTGGCATCTCTCCTACTTTTTGGGCCCATTTACGTTATACTTTTGTATATCTCGCTGTTTAAATCAGGTATTCCCATTCACCAGTTCCTTTTTCAGCACAAAAAAAATCTACAAGCTCTTCACATTTCAAATTTAACATGAACACCCCATGTATACCAATTATTCCCTCAACTGTCCACATTACTTACTTTGCATTCAAATCACCCATCTCCTTATCCGAAGGTCTTGTGCCATCCAAAAACCACTAACACACTCATCAGCTGCCTCCCAAAACACTTGCCTTCTCATGATCTTTCTTCTCATGCCAGGTGCATATGCACCAATAATCACCTCCATCTCTCTCCCATCAAACTTTCTCGGTTTTTCCCATACTATCGAGAATATTACTTTCTTACAATTCTTACACATACTCCCACAACTCCGGTTTCTGGAGTATGCTACTCACTCCTTGCTCTTGTCTCTCACTAACCCCTGAATTACTCCCAAGACATTCCCAAACCACTCTTCCCTTTACCCTTGAGCTTCGTTTTCACTCAGAGCAAAACAAATCTAGTTCCTTTCATCACGACATACTATCTTATTCTCCTTTTTTCACGTCATGGTTACATCCTCACACATTAGACACCCCAATCTGAAGTCTACGTGGTGATGAGCACTCCGCGTGACTCCTTCTGTTCATTTTTTTGAAAGTTAAAAATACAAGGAGGGGAGGATTTCTGCCCCCCCGCTCCGTCCCCTCTTCGCCTTCTACGACAGTGAGGAATGCGGGGGAAGTTTTTCTTTCACCCTACCCCCAAGGTTAAATATATATATATAATACACCCAACTTTTTACACCTACATAAACACATACGATATATATATATATATATATATATATATATATATTTTATATATATCTATTTATATTATATATTATATTTTATATATTTTCTTTTTTTTTTTTTATACTTTGTTTTCCGCTTTTCCCCCGGCTTTTGCGGGGTAGGGGAAAGGAAAAACAGACGAAAGAAAGGGCCCCAAACCCCCCCCCCTTAACTGAAATAAAATTTCGTCCCCCACACGAAAAATATACATACCTACACGCTTTCCAGGGGGGGGTTTCCCCGGGGCGCTTCCCCATGTTTGGCTTCAATCCATGCAGCACTTTCAACCCCGGTTTTTCCACACCCGCCCCTTTTTCACTTTTTCCCTTCCCCTCCTTTCACCCCCGCTTTTTTCGGGCCCCCGTTTCACACAAAATTTTTTTTTCATCCTTTTTCCACCTCCAATTTGGTCTCCCTCTTCTCCTTGCTCCCCCCACCCCCGACAAAAATACCCTTTTGGGGTAAAACCCTTTCCTCACTCACCTCTCCGGGTGCCCAAAACCACTTCAAAAAACCCTCTTCTGCTCTTAAACCCCGCTTTTTTTAAATTTCCACACATCTTTTTTAACCTTTTCTTTTACCCCACTCGATAAAACCCCACCTCCCCCCACACATTGTCCTAAAACATTCATTTCCAGCACAATCCCCCTCCTGCGCACAACTTTCCTTACCCACGCCCCCCCGAAACCTTTACAACATTTTTGGGAAAACCACTTTTTCCCTTTTCAAACATACCCATTTTTGTTTTCCCCCCCCAAAAATGTTCTCAAACTTCCACACATTCTTAAAGGGGCCCCCAGAATTTTCCCCCCCCTCCCCCCCCCTATTTTCCACTTCCGCTTCCTTTGGTTCCATCCGTGCAGTTTCCACTCCCAGATTCAAAAAAACCCCTTCACTTCCTCCAGTTTTTCCCCATTCACATCACCCCCCAAATTGACTTGACCCTAAACCCTTTCTGTTTTTAATAACCTTTCTCTTATTAAAATTTTTTACTTTTTTTCCACACCCCTTTACCAAACTCAGTCACCAGCTTCTGCAGTTTCTTCCCGGGAAACAAGGGCCCCCGCGCTGAAACATCAGCGAACAACAACCCGACTTTTTCTTTCCCCCGCTCTTCATCCCCAAAAGGCTTCATACTTGCCCCTCTTTCCAAAATTTCATTCACCTCCCTAAAAAAACCCCCTCCATAAAACAAATTTAAAAACCATGGGGGACATCCCCACCCCCCCTTTCCGCCCAAAACCCACTTTTACGGAACCAATAAATTTTTCCCCTCTTCCCACCGTTTCACATGCCCTTTCATCCTCGATAAAAAAAATTTTCAATTTCTTTTTAACAACTTTCCTCCCAAAACCATTTTATTCTTTTAAAACCCCCCACAGGCATCTCTATCAAATCTATCATTGATTTCCAGATCCATAAATGGTACATTTTAAATCCAAATTTTTTTTTCTAAGTTTTTTCTCCATACTTTTTTCCCAAAGCAAAAAACCCGATCCAAATCCTTACCCCTTCTTTAAAAACCCCACTGCTTTCCCAATCTGTGCTCTGTAAATTTCCTTCACCCTCTCAATCAATACCCTTTCCCTATAATTTTTCCAGGAAAAACTCAACCCAAAATTAAACCTCTGTAATTTGAGCACTCCCCTTTCCCCTTTGCCTTTGTACAATGGCAAATTTGCACGCATTCCCCCAATTTCCCCAAAGGGACCTCACCATGGTCATACATACATTAAAACCATTAAACCCACCAGTCAACAATACAGTCACCCCCTTTTTTAAATTTAAAATTCCCCCCCCACCCTGGGGGTAAAAAACACATTATCAAGAGGGGACCAAGAAGAAATACAAAATCGTGACATACATCGAAGGACGAAGCTAGGACGCCATTTGGAAAACTGCGATATTCCAAAAAATACAACGAGGTTCATAAAATTTACAATTTAATCAACAAAAAAGTTATCCCAAACTGTATAGCCAACTTTTAAAATTATGTTTTTAAATTTTTTGTGTATCTAATAATGAAGATTTTAATGTATTTCTCATTGTAAAAGAGTTAGAGTTTTAAAATTTGAGATGGAATTACTCCCGTTTAAAACAATGATCCTAGTTTTTTTAACGTGTTTTTAAAAAAGGGAAATTTTATTTTGTCCCGTTTTTATACCCATATTTTTGTTGTTAAGTCTAAAAGAAAAAATCCTTTTCCCGTTGCGAATTTTAAAAAATTTTTTACAATTTTAACAGGGCATTTTGTAGACGTACCCAAGAGAATTTTTGGTAAATTTCCCTGATTAGATTTTTCTTTACGAATCTTTTTTGCTGAGGGCCCAACATTTAAAATTTAAAAAGGTTTTAAGCAAAAAGGGGAAGAAAAGTGAAATTTTTTTTAAAAAATTGAAAAATTAAAAAGATTCTTGGTGTAAAATTTGGGGGGTTTTGGGGCTCAACTCTATAAACTGTTTTCTTTGCTAATTTAAAGGGGTTTTTTATAAAGGGAAAAAACCCTTAGGGTATTTTAACTTTGTTTCCAATAGATATTCTTCTCAAATTCATAAATCCAAAAAACGGGGGGCTGAAAAAATTTAATCCCGAAAGGGAACTTAGATTGAAATGGTGAAAATTTTAAAACCTTTTCCCTTTTTGGGGTTGAGTAATAATGGAGATATGGCTTTACATTGGTATTTTTCTGTATATGCAAAACCCAAAAACCCTGTTTCCTTGCCTATGTCCCAAAACAATCTAAAAATTTGGTTTTAACCCTTAACATTATTTCCTTTTTTTTCCAGAAAATTTTGATGGGAAGGTAGAAAAGTGTAGGAAAGGGGGAAAAAATATCTTTTAAATTTTCTTTTTTTGCCCAAAACAAAAGAACATCTTTACATACCAAAACCCTAATTGTTTCAGAAGGAAAGATACCCTTTGATAATTTTGTTTTAAAAAAATTCCCACGCAAAGATGATTTTGTACAGGTAAAAGGGGGTTTCCCCCATTGCCATTCCAATTTCCTTGGGGAAAAATTGGGAAAACAGTTTTGAAAACTTTTAAAAAACAGTTTTAAAAAAAGGGAAAAATGAATATCACCCAAAAATAAATTGAATACGGAAAAAGGTTTCATGAAACGGGGAAAATTTAGTGATAAGTGGGGGAAACATCAAAATTTAACATTGTTTTTGTTTGGGTTTTTGGGACTAAATCCACATTGTTAATGATTTTTTGAATTTGTTTCCTTACCCTTAAAAGGGGGCCCTTTGAAAAAAAAAACTGCCCATTTTGATTTTTTTTTATGTGATAGAGCCTTTTGAACTCACTATAGGTCTTCCTGGAAATTCTGGTTATGTTTTTGAATAAGTCATACTATTGGAATGAGGGGACAAAGATGACAAATTTTTGATAAGAAGACTGTTTCCTTTTCAACAACAACTTCATTTCTGTATGGAAATGGGAAGTCAACTGCTTATGAGAGATTTTTAACTAAGTTTTGAAGATTGTTAGGTCATATTTAAAACATCATTCAATTTAGTTAAATAGTTACTTTTGTCTAAATTACACAGTGTTGGACTTGTCTGCTTTATTAATGTGTACATCCTTGTCTATTTTTTTAAGGTTGTTAATAAGCTCTTATAAATTTTTTAGGGCCAATTGGGTTTTCCACTGGTTTCGACAACTGGCCATTCCACTAAGCCTTACAGATTATTTAATTTCATCAATACTTATATTGCTGTATTTCTCTAAATTACAAAAAGACTTTGTGACATCAACACATTGGCTTCTCTGTAGAGCACACAGACTTAAACTAATGCCTGAGCACGCAAGGAATCCTTACCTAGTTGTTTATTGGACAGGTTGGTATCACAAAGGAAGGGTTTTTGCTCTTGGCCAGGTCGCTGTTTTTAATAGTATGGTCCAAACTTGCAATTTAGTGACCTTTGGTAGCCTATTGCGATCATTCCTTAATGTAGCATGCAATAGTCAAACATACGGTTCTTCCAGTGTGTCGGTATTGCTATTTGAATGGCACGTTTATCTCTTTGTTATGCGAAAAATGCCTCACTCATTTAAAGTTTCTTTAATTGAATGTTTTTCTTTTAAAATAATGTTTTGGATTGGGCAAATTTTGGGTCGACAGCAGCTGCAACAATCGTTGAGGTCGGGACTGATCTTGGCATCACTTGTTCATCATGTCATTTCCTAGGAGTCCAAATCGTAATGTTCAGGTGATGGGTCTTGATTAACGATTGGAGAAAAGAAAGCAGTAACGAAAGGAAAAAAGTCCAGGACAGCTTGTAAGAGAAGTAATAAAGAAGCCGGTGGATCCATTTTTGCTTATTTCTCGCATGAGCAAGGCAGGCGTCATGTCGAGGTGAATGGAGTCAAGTATAACCTGCTTGACTCCTTCCTCTATTCATTTTTGTGATTACGTAAAACAAGAGGGAAGGTTATATAAAAGGGAGGGAAGCGCGTGGCTGGATATATTATCCACTCTCGTTTTCTTAAATTTTCCAAATGAAGGGAAAAGAGAAGGGGCAGGTGAAGATATTCTCAAAAGCCCATTCTCTGTTCTTAATGCTACCTTCGCTCAGCGGGATAATGGCGTATTGTTTGATAAGAAAAGGAAGATATATATATTATATATATATATATATATATAATATATATAGTATATATATATATTATATATATATATATATGTTTATATATATATATAATATTATAATATATATTATATATATATATATATACATATATAGATTTATATATATAATATATATATATATTGATATATATATATCTTTTATTTATTATATTTACCATATATATATATATATATATTATATATATATATATATATATATATTTATATATATATATAATATATATATATACGTATATATATATTATATATATTATATATATTATATATACTATTTATATAAATATATATATATAATATATATATATTAATATATATATATTATATATATATAATATTTATAGATTATATATATTATTATATATATATATATTTTTATATTATTATGAACGAGGAGAAGTGGAGACCCCAAATTTGGAGTTGGAAAGCTGGAGTGAAAGATTTTGAGTGATCGGGGCCTGAAACATGCAGGGAGGCGTGAATGGCGTGCATGAATAGAGTGAATTGAACGATATGGTATACCGGGTCGACGTGCTGTAGTGGATTGAATCGGGGGCATGTTAAGCGTCTGGTGTAAAACCTTGAAAGCTGTGTAGGTATGTATATTTGCATGTGTGGACGATGGATGTACATATGTGTATGGGGTGGGTTGGGCCATTTCTTTCGTATGTTTTCCTTCCGCTACCTCGCAAACGCGGGAGACTGCGACAAAGCAAAAAAAGAAAAAAAAAAATTATATATATATATCCTGGGGATAGGGGATTAAGTATGCTTCCCACGTATTCCTCTGCGTGTGTAGAAGGCGACAAAAAGGGGGAGGGAGCGGGGGGCTGGAAATCCTCCCCCTCTCGTTTTTTTTTTTTTTTTTTTTTTCCAAAAGAAGGAACAGAGGGGAGCCAGGTGAGGATATTCCTAAACAAGTCCCAGTCCTCTGTTTTTAAACGCTACTCGCTACGCGGAAATGGCGAATAGTTTAAAAGAAAAAAGAATATATATATATATATTTATATATTTCTTTTTCTGTCAAACTATTCGCCATTTCCCGCATTAGCGAGGTAGCGTTAAGAACAGGAGGACTGGGCCTTTGAGGGAATACCCTCACATGGCGCAATTCTCTGTTCCTCTTTTGGAAATTATAAAAAAAAAACGAGAGGGGAGGATTTTCCAGCCCCCCGCTTCCCTCCCTTTTAGTCGCCTTCTACGACACGCAGGAGGACCTACGTGGGAAGTATTCTTTCTCCCCTATCCCCAGGCGATAAATATATATATATATTATATTATTATATTTTATATTTTATATATATTTATATATATATTTTTTTTTTTTTTCATTTTACTATTCGCATTTCCCGCGTTTGCGAGCAGTTGCGTTAGAACAGAGGACTGGGCCTTAGCAGGGAAAATCCTCACCTGGCCCCTTCTTGTTCCTTCTTTTGGAAAATCAAAAAAAAAACGAGGTAGCGCAGGAAACAGACGAAAGAAATGGCCCACCCACCCCATAACATGAATATATATAGTTACACCACGAAATATACTACCTACACAGCTTTCAATGGTTACCCAGACGCTTCACTATGCCTTGATTCAATCACTGACAGCACGTCAAACCCGTATACCACATCGCTCCAATTCACTCTATTCCTTGCCCTCCTTTCAACCCTCCTGCATGTTCAGGCCTCCGATCACACAAAATCTTTTTTTACTTCATCTTCCCACCTCCAATTTGGTCTCCCTCTTCTCTCGTTCCTCACCTCCGACAATATAGCCTCTTTGGTCAATCTTTCTCCACTCATTCTCTCCATGTGACCAAACAATTTAAAAACACCTCTTCTGCTTCTCTCAACCACGCTCTTTTTATTTCAACACAATCTCTCTTTTAACCCTTACGTTACTTACTCGATCAACCAACCTCAACACCACAATTATCTAAAAATCTCATTTCCCAGCACATCAATCCTCCTGCGCACAACTCGTATCCATAGTCCACGCCCTCGCAACCTTACATCATTGTTTCGAACAACTAGTTCTTTCCAAACATACCATTTTGCTTTCCAATGATAATGTTTCTCGATTTCCACCCCCACATACCAAGTCTTTTCCCCCCCAAAAAAAGGCTCCCAGAATTTGCGCCACTCCCCCACCCTATGATCCACTTCCGCTTCCTTGTTTCCATCCGCTGCCAGTCCACTCCCAGTTATCTAAAACACTTCACTTCCTCCAGTTTTTCTCCATTCAAACTCACCTCCCCATTTGACTTGACCCTCAACCTACTGTATCTAATAACCTTGTCTTAATCAATTTACCTCTTAACTTTCTTTCTTTCACACACTTTAACCAAAACTAGTCCACCAGCTTCTGCAGTTTGTCACATGAATCATGCCACCAGCGCTGTATCATCAGCGAACAATCAATGACTCATTCCAAGCTCTCTCACCCACAGACTTCATCCTTGCCTCTTTCAAAAACTCTTGCATTTACCTCCCTAAAACCCCATCAATATACAAATATATATATATATAATATACTTATATATTTATATATATATATATAGTTATATATATATATATATCTATTATTTTATTATATATATATTATATATACTATATTTTTATATATATGTATCTATTATATATATATTTATATATATATATATATATATATATATATATATATATATATTTATATATCATTATTTATATATATAATCTATAATAATATATATATATATTTATTCTATATATATATATATTTATATTATATATAAAAACATACAAACCTCAACGGTCAGGATCGAACCTGGTGACCCGGTGCAAGACGGGATTGCTAACAGTTGGCTATGGCACTGGGCACATAGACAGCAGATAGCATTATAACGAACCTAACTGTACAACGCGGAGTTATTAATACGAAAATCGTTCTGAAAGTGCACTTTCATATAACTTACGAACCTCCAACAGCCAGGATCGAATCGAGGACCCCTCTTACGATAAGGCGGAAATGCTATACCTTTATATATTATATATATATATATATTGTATATATATATATATATTTATATATATATATATATTTTTTATATATATATATATTATAATATTACATAAATATCTATAGAGTGTTCAGTGTTGTAATGGAAATGGTGAAGAGCTTGTAGATTAGGTGCTGACAAAGGACTGTGATTGGGAATACATGGTTTAAAAAGAGATATAATAAGTATACGTTGTAAGTAGAGGAGAGGGCCAGAGAAGGCGTTATTGGATTAAATGTTAATTGATAGAAACACGAAAGAGAGGACTTTTGGATGTTGATGTGTGAGAGTGAAACTAGGAGGATGTCTGTAATTATCATGTGGAGGCGAAGGTGGAGATGTGTGGGGGTTTTCAGAAAAAAAGAGAGGAATGTTGGGGTTGAAGAGAGTGGTGAGAGTTAGTGAGCTTGGGAGGAGACTTGCTGAGGAAGTACCAGGAGAGATTCTGAGTTACAGAAATGGAAAAAGGTGATCCGAGAACAAAGGAGGTAGGAGAGTGGGGGAGAATGGGATTGTATTTTAGGGACAGTGTTGGCTTGCCGGAAAAGATGCTTGTGGATGAGAAGCGCGGGGGAGGTGGGTTGATTAGAAAAGGTAGTGAGTGTTGTGAGAAGGAGGTAAGATTATTAGTGAAAAAAGAGTAAGAGAGAGGCCATTTTGGACGATTTTTTGCGGGGAAAAAATGCAAATGAGTGGTTGAGAGGTATAAAGAAAGTGGCAGGATGTCAAGAGAAAATTTGCAAGAGGTTGAAAAAGAGGGAAATGGAGTTGGGTGAGAGAGTATCATTACATTTCAGGGAGAATGAAATATGTTTGGAGTAGGTTAATAAAGTGCGTAAGACAAGGAGCAATTGGGAACTTCAGTGAAGGGCGGCTAATGGGGAGGTGATAAACAAGTAGTGGTGGATGTGAGGAGTGGATGGTGAGTAT